>NW_027188228.1:0-31650 GCF_041381155.1 Argopecten irradians
AGTTGTGGCCATGACCTAGTTACTGTCAGCTGTGACTGTTACCAAGTTACTACCAGTTTGTGGCATTAACCTTAATTAGTTAAGTTACTTGTGTTACATGTAACTATATAAAAACGTTATGGTAAGGTTGAGATGCATATCTTTGACCTTTGAACTCTTGCTGGAGTTATGACCTCTAATATTATATTAATTGAAGATTTTTGTACAATGTGAGATGTATATGCATTTGAAATAAATGTCGTTGTTATGGAGACAATGACATTGAAAGGTTGAATTTGTTGTACTTTATTTACCGGTACTGAAACAAATCGGTGCAAATAACTCCAAAAAATATCTATAAATACTCCGAGAAAATCAACAGAATTAGGCTAAGGCTAGACCAATGAAATAAGTCTCCTGAATTAAGATACTTT
Source organism: Argopecten irradians (assembly GCF_041381155.1). NCBI lineage: Eukaryota > Metazoa > Mollusca > Bivalvia > Pectinida > Pectinidae > Argopecten > Argopecten irradians. Next base: position 414 of record NW_027188228.1, read on the forward strand.
AATTCCAGACTCATTTATTATGTTAATTTTATGGGTCGTCATGTATGTACTCCTGAACAATTGTGTATTCAAGGAACAGAGTAGAGGCTTTAATGCAGAAGATCTGTGAGCTAATGCTACAATATTACATTGGACCAGCAAGACAAAATGCAAAGCTGTCGATGAAGGTGACAAAATTGTACTAGTCATCAAAGCGTTGCACATTGATATTTGCTGGTTCTGTACAAGTCACAACATCCCAAATAGAAAATATATCATTTACCTATCATTCAAATGACCAAATAGGGCAAACAACTCAAGTGCATACGATGTACATGTGACAAGCATAATGAAATGTTCTTAACTTTAATTATATACCTTATGGATATAAATTAACATACCCAACAGACATTCTGTCTTTGCTTTATAACAGAGTTACGTCCCTTGTAGGTCGGTATCAATTGTGACATTATTGTCACATGACGTCGCTTTCAATACCTTTCCAAAAGCGCAGATAATTCTGTGATATGCAAATACAAAATAAAAGAATTTAATTGCAGTGAGCAGTTATTATGGCCAGATTCATTACTTGTCCTTGCATATCTTACATAGATTGCATGGAGCCTGCAGTTTACAGAAGGAGAACCTCAAAGAAAGACATTTAGATATATTTGGATTTGTTATTTGAAACAAATAATTTATTTTTGGTTGATAACACCCACTGGAGGCTTCATAGGATTGTAAAAGACCATATATAGATGTCCACACACAGGCTTTCAAAACAGAAAGAACTGCAGTAAATGTAGATGTCATCTGGACCCCCAAATCAATCATAAAATCAGAGGAGTGAAGATTCAATTGACCTGTACCTGATCAAGTCCTTGTGATATTGACCAATAGTACATGGTATGTAATTAAAAGACTATGAATGGTTTGAGCTCTTCTTGGCCCCTAAATCCATCAAATTTTGAAAACTGTTATGTATTGAATAAATTTTTGAATTTCAAATATCTAGTACATCCCGATACAATTAGTTATGTATCATTGCAGTGATAGTTGCCATGGTAACCATCTGAAATATGTATAAATCAAGCTAAAGTGAAAGTTTGGTCATTTTTTTTGGCCTATTTTTGTATCTTTTTTGAAGTTTTTGATCTAGGAATCATAAAGCGCGTCCTTGAACAACCTTTATATTTCTCCTGAATATATATCTTTTAAAAAGTGCCTACATATTCTCAGTAAATATTATGTTTGTTCAAGATTGCGCGCTATTGTTGCTTAGAGAAAAACTTCCAACAAATATACGAAAAATGACGATTAAGGGCCCAAACCATAAAATATAGTCCTTTATTTGGATTTCAGTTTGTTTTGGCAAATAAAAAGATTGAAGTCCAATCCTTGTCAAACGAGCAAATACATTTTTAAAAACAATAAGTAATTGTGGCAAGGTTTTAGCGAGTTGCTATATATATATAAATTGCTAGCTGCTTTAGAAGGAAGCAATACTGTGCGCCAGTCCCCCAGTCTTGCCAGTCCAACATACCTGGGATGATCATCATTCTTAATTGGTTGGATGGTTGGTGAGCTTAATGTTCTATACAAAGGTAAAGTCATGGTCCATTGCTATGTGCTGCTTGTGTGAAGTGCGTGCGTGTTTTGGAAGACTAGTGTGTTATATATAATGTGGTGTATTTGTAATAATGGAACTCCTGCTCTTTTTATAGTGCTATCTCCGTGCACCCAGAGACACCGAACACACCCCACCCGATTCCAAGTTACCTGTATTTCTAGACACTTTTAGTATTGTAGGTGTATTCTAAATATAATTTAACTAGTGCCTTAGCATCACCATCTGTAAAGAGAAATAAATGTTCTATGATAAAAGTATAATACAATATCCAACAACAATGAGGATAAATACTGTTATATTTTCAAACAAATCTTTACATTTCGTAGCATACGAATGCATTTTTCTACTCATCAGACACCCTCTCTCTGGCTCATTACACACCATGAATATTACTCTCCTCTCTCCAGCTCACCGACTTCAGCATCACCTATTATCTTTCCAGCTCACTGTCGTCAAGTCACTTAAAAAATTACACCACAACAAAAATGGGACTCCCAGGGTAGATGTATCCTATGAAAAACCACAAAGCCAAAGCTTATAAGGGACCTCCGATCCACCCACCAACGTAAACAAACAAACAAATGTAGATGTTAGTGTATTATTAATACACTGTAACTATCTGCATTTGCACCGTGGCTAACAAGTGGGAAGGCCAATCAGGGTTAAGGGGAGCTTTGATTACACCTTGGTACGTTATGTACCTGTGTTTGAAAGAAGAAGGAAACATACCACCAAATTTGAACTTCTTTATATATAGCAACTAAAATCGATCTTTCTAAATATTGATATTGTTAATACATATATTTTTGCAGCTCTGTCCAAAATTACCGTATAACTATTTAACAGAACACATTGAATTTAAGTTTATAGCATTTATAAATTAAATCGGATTTATATCCTCACTTACAAAATAATTATAATTGGGATTCTTTTCATTTTATATTATTTATCTGTGAATGCAATCCCGGTAACTCTGATTTCATTCTATCATGTATATACCCTTGTGATAATAGTGATTACTTTTACTTAACATCTGTAATTATCGCTACTGTTACCGGCAACATTAACAGTTGATTATACGATGATGACATGTCATGATAATATTTTCTTGTACTTATATATGATGTATGGACAGTTAACTCAAAACCCTGATTTACGTCAGAAACCGACATAGAGATTGGAAACTCCTTCTTTATCTTTGTTGACAGGTAGCGGGACCTCCGGTTTATGGGCATTTCCCCTTGGCTAGCTACTTTTAAGTGTATTCTTTTGAACATGATATTTCTAATATGATTTTTGAACATTTGAAAATTACCAATTTTACCTGGTTTTTCGAAATCAGCCATTCATTACCGGAAGTGCATTTAGTTTTGTTAGTATATAAGTTAAAAAATTATTTTTTTTTCTTTCCAAAATCGTACTCAAACCATCTGAAACATTACTGAACTTTTATAACATATCAAAGTTATTCTGCTTTATTTAACTACTTAAGAGTTTATCTAAAAAAAAACCTAAGCATATACAGAGATACATCTGCCGATCGTGTAAATGGCGGAGTTGCCAATCTCTATGTATATTTATGTTTCTGTTTACGTGTATCGATTCATGTATAACCAATCATTACACGTTGACCTCGTATGATAAATTAAAATACATTGCATCTACACTGCTAGATACATGTAACATCACACAGAAGTCTAAATTTAGTGAAATATAAACCAGTGATAGTAAAAATGATAAAACAATTAGATAATAGGAGATTTCAGAAAAGATGGCGATGACGTCACACAAAGGTACATCCGGGCGCTCAAAGGTACAACTCTGTATATCTGTACACATTAACATGGTGGGAACACAGCCGCTTCGATTTTTGTTTACATTTTATTGTAATAAATAGTACGACCATCCGAGAATTGTTACTTTATCTTAATTTCAAAAGGTGTAAATAAAAATATGTAACAATAATATACAGATATAAATATATGGTATTCATATATTTTACGATGTTTATACTCCATTTTCGGCCGCCACGAGGAAAAACACGGTCGCCATTATGTGTAAACATTGACAGAATATTGCAAATATCAGCTTGAAATTACAAATTAAATTCCAAGTTCCGCAAATATAGTAGATGACCGTTAATAAGCGATCACTGTTTTCTTAGTCTTACTTTGTAAAACACCTTAAGATGTGTGATTGTCACCAAATTAAAGTTTGCTTTCGTAGATCACCCCAAGCGCACGGCAGCCATTACGTACAGTACTGCCGAGATCTCGAATTTCGCCCTTTTTTAGAGTCACAAAATTACGTATTCTAGATAATTTGTTCGTCAGAAATTTTGGATTTTAGCTCATGACATACAAATGAGTCAGTTTATAGTTACTTTTTATCGTATTTTTAAACAAACCTTTAGTATTTTAGGATTTTCGAAGCCGTGCGCAATGTGTCCTGGTCGGCATTTACAGTATTACGATCTGTATTCATAAATCTAAACGTAGTCTATCTAACATGCATTCAAATTATTTTAAAGTAATATCACTTCAATTTGAGACTTCACTAGCAGTCCATGGAATAAAAGCGACTGACATTAAAAAATAAACTCTACAGCATTAAAACTGAACGATTTCACCATTTTAATTTTCGAGATCTCGGCAGCCATACGTTTACGTAAACATGTACATTGCGAAGATCTGCATATAAGTGTAACACAGTGGTTTATAGCATTCCTTTAAAGGAAGATATACACGGAAAAGAACGAAATATATATCTTTTACAAGTACTTATTGAGATATGTGTTGGTAATTACGTATTTATATTATTAAATTCCCAACTATGGGCTGTGTCCTGAGGTGATCTACAGTACCAGCGAAGGCTCCATGCACGAGCGGCCGTGGTCTGGCAATGTGGTTCACATTTCGTTATATTTAATAGTATTGTGAACAAGTTTTTCATGTATAACAGAAACGTTACACAATAAAATCAATGATCTATTCATAACTTTTCACAACAAGGATTTCTACCTGTGAAGAAAAAACGGGTACTGTGACGGCCCGACACCGCTTGGCAAGCTGGCTTCAACACTCTATCTACACAAATTAATATATTCAGCAATAAACAATTGTAAATACAAAAATATAAATGTCTGTAACCTCTGAAACAATAAGAAACAATTTTAAAATCGGAATTTGCAAGTATGAATGTGTATACTTTTGTCAAAGTATCGATTGTGTAGCAGCGATGTACGTATCTGTTATTGTTTTTATTAGTCGCCATACTGTGTTTGTACCTTTGAGGACCCGGATGTAAACTTTCTGTGACGTCACGCCATCTTTTCTGAAATCTCCTATACACCGAAGACACCAATATCCACCAACAAGGATGATGAATGTGGTTGGTAATGTCTGGAACGGTTTGCCAGAATCTGTCGTGAACGCAGAAACCACGAAAGACTTTGAAATCCTGCTAAGATATCCCGTAATACCGTATTCCTAGGAGCCGTGTATAAACGACGTTAAAATTAACACATGTAATAGGGGTAGAAACTCCGTCAAACTGCAAATACATTCGGACATACTGATATATTCAAAAATATTTAGACGTCAAAGTATTATTAACATCGCAAGCATATTAGTTTGAATTGTACAGATGTACTGTTTTACTATAAGCAATGGGCTAAATTGAGTCATAAAACTGCAATTTCCACTTTTTATGTATACATTATATAAAGCAAACTGACCGATTCAATCAGTCTAACCGTCTAATCTAGCCCTGCTAAGATCGACTGCTCCCGGCTAAATTCGTAGAACTATTTCATTCGGCAAATCTCGGCCGATTCCGGTATCATAGAGCTAACACATATATGTATGAATCGGTTTCGACAGAAACATATAACGTATTTCTGGTTTCGATCAAAGTGAATAGCCAGGGTTGAAACAATGTGGATGCAAATAATCTTATTCCCTGCTGACCCCCGTTACAAATTATCGGAAACATATATATATATCAGTAAGAGAGATATTTCTGAAATTATGAATACGTATCAATATTCTCTCTAGCGATTTCCAGGTCTTACTTTTGTATTGTAAATGTAATTTACATAAAGTTTGAGCATTGCAAGTGAAAAAAGGATGCCCTAGCAGATTATTACTATATGTACATTATATCATGTAGCTATTGGATAGACAACAATAGAATGTCATAAAAACGCAAACGCCGAGTGATCATTAGTAGTCTATGTATTTTGGCATATCTTATGATAAAGCCAAAAATTAATTGGTGGATACGTGAAAAGATTTCATGACCGCCTTTGATATTTATTTGCGATTCAGGTAAAATGATTAGTTCTCATAAAAATCGTGTTTATTAATTCTGAAAAACAACATAAAACGGATGTGGATGCATGCGGGAGTGTGGTATCCTATTCTAGTATTTATTCTTGAATTGTCGGCAACAAAAAAGTATGTATCCGTAACTAAATTCCAAATGAAACATTACGTCGTGGGTTCGACAAGGTTCAGTACTTGGGAATTTAATGTTTGTCATTTACTCAGTGATATGAGGAGTATTGCGCTGCGATATATATATTTCAATTTTGCTTGTTACGAGCATTTTCATTGGTTTAAAAATTTACTTTATCAGCCCATAAAGGAAAAAATGGCGTCGCCGTTTGTGACGTTGCTTCTGATTGGCTGAGATGACGGCGTAATGATTTCATAGACAAAAGAGTCCCAGAATGAATTTTGAGTATTGAAGAGATCATCTTTAGTAATTTGAATTATAAGGATTAACTTGAATAGATTTTTTATGTTATGGAGATATAACACAAAAATCTGAGTGTACTCTCATCATAAACCGCTTCGCGGTTTATTTAGAGTACACTCAGATTTTTGTGTTATATCTCCATAACATAAAAAATATATTCAAGTTAATCCTTAAATATATTTAAACTTCATCTACAATATAGCTTCTAACACGAGCAAAGTTGATATGTTGTTCTTCCATAGATCTAGAGCTGTATAGAACATCGTGCACAAACAGCATGGACATTAATCATAGAAAAAAATTCAGAGAAACCCTAAACCAAACTAACCATTATTACAAACGCTAACTTCATACGAAACTACCCTACGCGGTTAGACGCATCTAAACCCGTGGTCCGTGCGCGTGTTATTCCCCTTGGTACTGATTTGGCTCTTTAGTGCGCGTGCGAATCAATACACTATTGCCTCCCTATATGTCGCCACAACAAAACCGATACTCGCTCTACGAACGTACATTTGAATAATGGCAGGGTAATTTAGCATAACGGTACGTCTTTTTAAACAGTTCATCACATCACTTTACTATTTTATTATTCAAACACACCCGCGTACGTAACGCTTCGCTGCTGATATCGCGAAAATTATGCAGGGTCATAGGTCGACATCCGGGGAAGTATGATCCATTCTGGTCTCCATTGACCGGAGACGGCATTGTTTGGTTCATGTGTGCGGGAAATATATTTGACCTAAAAATAATGTGAAAATTTTAGCGAAGCGCATTTATTTTGTTTGCGGAAAGTGGGATTTATTCAGAAGAATTCTGGCAGTGTCTCCAAAGCAGAAGACATTCAGGTAAGAATTATACTTTCACTCCAAGTGGATGATGTCATTCAATGTTGGGGATGCTGACGGGTTGCTGCAACTGTGAAGAGTCTGAGAGATGAGGCCCGCAAAGGGGCACACGGTTAAAAAAGAAATGTCACCCCAATTAACCAATATTTTTAATGAAATAAATTGCTATGCTATTAATATGTATGTAAATATATATTTGTTTTGGTGTCAAAATTGAACCACGTGGGTTTTGCAGACGAATTTTTCGGTTGTGTATTCGAAATTGAATGGGGACAGGACCGTGTATTGTGACAAGTGTCAAAGCGAATCGGCTATGTTGGAAGTTCAATAAAATGTTTCGGGAAATAGCGTGGTATGTAATTACGTACAAATCAATGTTCTGTTTGGAAAATTCATTATAGAGAAATCAATATATAGTATAACTTCAAATAACAAGCATATTGGCATAATTCATTTTGTCAATGGAAAATTCACCTAATTTCAAGTGTTACCATTTCTCCCTAAACGTACCCAATTTCACAGTACCGTTGGCAGATCTCCAAAAATTAAAGTGTGAATGTCTGCATGGAAAATTGCATGCTGGATTTTGAGATGGAATTTTCACACATCCGTTGAAATTATTCATTTGATCACGAACAAAAGGTACAAACCCGAAACAAAAGATATAATGCAGTTGATGTGTTTATTTTGTTTTTAATGTTGGAAATTTGGGACAATATGGTTACTTTTTATGATAGAGCTTGAGTTATCATCAATTTTTGCTTTCATGTTCTTCGTTAGCCCTGACACCTGGTCTAGATCTGGTCTAGATCTTATTCACCTAGGCATTACCAGTCATAACTTACACATGTTGTTCACATATGTAACAAATTAGGCGGTAAACAGTATTAATGTAAGACTGTTTCAAGTAGAAATCTTTCTGAATGTTTGATACAAACGTATATATATATATATATAATTCTGGTAGGTCTGAATTTTGCTAATTATGAAGTCACATTATGATCACTTTTAATTCATTTAAATACAGTGCTTTTATGGATGAAATTTCAAATACAAACTACCGTATTCGGCCCAATAAGCGCCTATGTCCCTATAAGCGCCCCTTTCCCCTTTTGAGACCTTCAATTTCAATATACGGTAAATAAAGACCAAGACTATACACAAAACTATAGGTTTGCAATAATTTCATCTTATTAAACACCTTTTCATTTTCTCAATTTTTTAAAACATCCTGGGCGCTTATTGGATCAAATACGGTATATACAGAAAATTTTAACTAGAGAAACAAACTTTATTTTTTATATGTATGTATTAGTTACACATTTTTGATTGAATAAAAAAGAAAACAAAAACTTCTGTTGAGATGCAATGCAAACCTTTCTTCCATTTCAATAGACATATAAATACTGACCCGGGCCCCCTATATGCATTTTATTTCTTCACATTCAACATCAATTTTAAGACCTTCCAGATTGATTAAAGCCACCAATATTCTAGACAGAAGAACTTTTGAAGGATGCATGATAAAAAAAGAAAATAATTTCCCAAAGCCTGTTCATTGGTTTTATTTCTGAAGTTGCATGACGATCTGTTAAGTTGATACATTAGATTTATGCAGATCTTGTGAAAGCGGTTCTTTCTTTCCTGTCCTTCCCCCTGTTTTATACATGAACACGAACTGTATCCACCTGTCAAACCGAGTCAATTCAAGACAGAAAACGTATGTTGGAAATGACAGGATAAATATATGGTATAGTGTGTGTGTGCCAGTGTGAGAAAGGGGTACGCCCTTGACTCCCTTAGGGCTTGTGGGAGTCTAGAGATGAAATTGATACACTCCACAAGGTGTGTAATTTTAAATAAAATGTAGATATAAATCTAGGTACAGAAAACTTATTGGTGAGGCTTGATCCAGCCAGGCTAGTTTTGGGTTTACTTTGTTTAAGTAATTTCAACAGCTATTATTGTCATTTTAAGTATTGATATGCTCAGTTTGAAGGAGGTAGCTAGATTGAGAAAGGTCAGAGTACCCAGAGAAAAACCACTGACAACCTAGTGAATATTCCACATAGATTTTGAACTCGCAACCTACAGGAGGTGGGCTAGATTTCTTAATTTACAAATCTAGAATAAATCAAGAACATCTTTTTTTAAAAGATAAAAAAACCCAACTCAAAATGAAATGAAAAATGAAAAAAAATTCTCTCGCCCCTCCCCCCTACTTTATGCCAAACCTTAATTTTACATCCTGTGATAGAATTTCCATATTGCCTGTATACCTATACACAATAGCATATGTAATTGCTACAGAGCATTGCTAGAGGATCGCTTATTCAGACATGTTTCCTCTGAAGGCCAGAGAATACCAGCCTCAGTGTTCAATCCCAATTGACCTTCCAGCATTTGTATTTCATTCTCAGAAGGAATCCCATTACACACAATGCAAATGTTACAATTCGTCATCACATTATGATGAAAGGACAGATAACGGACTAGGGATTTCTGCAGAGTCCCTCAGGGCTCCCAAACGTAGTCCGAAATTGTCATTACAAATGGCAGTTATTATTTAAAATACGCATAAAAACTTCTTTCCATGTCCGTATATTTGATTAGTTTTCTTTGTAAATTCGTTGAAAATGTTGGAATTCACTTATATTATAAGAATCCAGAATAAACATGTTTCAGAAAATTAGGAAATGAAATCTGAATCATTGGTGATCCAATATGTTCGATTATATTCATAATTAAATAAATAATTCATTGAGTTTTGTTTGTGACTCACACCCCAGATAGGAAATGTGTGACACTGTCAGTACTGTGTAAATCACACAAAGCCATCGACTTGATGAATATTTAATGTTCTCACCTTGTATTGGTCCCTTACAGATATAGTGTGCCTTCATTTGTTTTGCCGTACCACTGTAAGCTTTTAGCTTAATACAAGTACGCCAAGAGAAATATACCTTAAGCAAGTAACAACCATGTTCTTTAAGCAGTTCATATTTCTTTATGAGGAGAAAATATTCAGGTACTCAAAGAGATCACCCAAGCTATTCCAAATCATGTCTTCATTATGTAACTCACTTTGCTGAGTTTTGTGAATATTGTCTGAAGAATTTGCGTATCATCAGGTATTTTATGCTAAACTCCAGTGTCTTTCACCTTTATTGAGTTTTAAGAGGTGCTACGTATACAAAATCCAGTAGATTTGAAGTACGGTATGTTGTGTTACTATTATTAGAACTTGTAAAAATTAATCTAATTGAAGCATTATTCAATGAGACAGTTTTGAAGTCACAAAACGACATGGATGAAGTATGATATACTAGTAATGTTGATTAATCCCATATCCCAGTGATTGTGACATCATCATTTTACTTGATTTTTGTGATGTCATATAATCACAGGAAGGTGTATGCTACATGGGAATATTCGATGGTAAATCATATACTAAAGTACTAAAGTGGTTTTCGAATGACAAATCCCATTATTAGTTCTAAAAGCTAAATAAATAAAGTAGCTAATATGTGCCAGGTATGTAATTGTAACTGATGCCGTTAAGATTGCTTCCGTGTCCCCTCCACGGACCCTTCACAAAGGACTTAAAACAAGGACCACTTTATATTAAGTACCCTGAATGACTAGGATTTGGTTTGTTAAAAACTTGAATTTGTTCACTGAAGCAAATTCATGTTACTGAGCGGGAAAGCTACAACTAAGGTTCAGTTTTTGGTAACTGTGCCACTTGGACCTAGAACTTGTCATCCTGGAGTGAACGCGCTGTGCCAGTTTGAGTGCAGACTCAGAGTTCTCGAAACAATCTTAAGTCGAAAACCACAATTTTTCACATAGAACTTTTGTTTTGAATTAAGTTTTCACTTTTGTTTCGAGTAATCATGGCCAGGATGTGTAGTTCTGATTTCATATTGATGCAAAAACCAGGATTTTCCTGTGCATTTTCTTGATATCTAGTAACTTGTACATAAGTATCATTTATGATTTTTATATTGAACGATCTGTAGAGAAGGTCTCTTCAGCAATCTATGTATGTAGATTTCAGCATTTTACCATATGTTTGAAATGTTTTCAATATATGTACATTTCATGTATACAAATAACTGAACTCTGACACTTCCGGATGGTTTTGGTGGTTTTCTATATCATTTATTATACTAAATCAATCAAACAAACAAACCAACAGAAAGTATAAGATGGAAAGATGACATCACTCATATTAACATGGGTATTGGTAACACATGAGTGTAAACATTCATTCACCATTCCGTGTCAAACATGTGTTTTTGATCACAGTAATGTTTGAATGTGTCAGACACTGCCTTAGGATTTGAGAGTGTTGAAAACTACTGACCTAGCTAGGCTTAGTGTATAAGGATCAAGTCATGGAACTGGAAAGTGTAACTAGAGGTACCTGGTAATGTGTAACTGGTTCTTGATTGTAGCATTTTTCTAGCTTTGAGTATCCGATAGTTATGTTTCAGTGTCCTCATGAGTAACTAGCATCCCATAATAGTACTGTTCCAATTTCTAAGTAAAACCTAGGATCTGATTCCAAGAGTATCAGTAATTACCGTATTTGACCAAACACCAGGCGCCCATGTCTTTATAAGCGCCCCTCCCCTTTTTGAGCCCTAATTTCAAATATCAGACATAAAACCAAAAGTATTAAAACTGTATGGGTTTAAAATAATTTCGTCTTATTAAGCACCTTTTCATTTTTTCAGTTTTTTAAATGCCCTGGGTGCTTATTTGGTTGAATACAGTACATATGTTACCAAATTGTGATATTGCTTTAGATTCCAAATGTAATCTGTTCTTTATAATAAGTTTGTTCTATCGACCAATGGCTATGAGTATAATGATAAATACATTGTAGTAACAGATCCCTATAACATGATACCAATAGTAACTTCCATCAGTAATTGGTGTCCAATATTGGTGTTCCAGCTTCCATCAGTAACTGGTGTCCAATATTGGTGTTCCAGCTTCCATCAGTAACTGGTGTCCAATATTGGTGTTCCAGCTTCCATCAGTAACTGGTGTCCAATATTGGTGTTCCAGCTTCCATCAGTAACTGGTGTCCAATATTGGTGTTCCAGCTTCCATCAGTAACTGGTGTCCAATATTGGTGTTCAAACTTCCATCAGTAACTGGTGTCCAATATTGGTGTTCCAGCTTCCATCAGTAACTGGTGTCCAATATTGGTGTTCCAGCTTCCATCAGTAACTGGTGTCCAATATTGGTGTTCCATCTTCCATCAGTAACTGGTGTCCAATATTGGTGTTCTAGCTTCCATCAGTAACTGGTGTCCAATATTGGTGTTCCAGCTTCCATCAGTAACTGGTGTCCAATATTGGTGTTCCAGCTTCCATCAGTAACTGGTGTCCAATATTGGTGTTCCAGCTTCCATCAGTAACTGGTGTCCAATATTGGTGTTCCAGCTTCCATCAGTAACTGGTGTCCAATATTGGTGTTCCAGCTTCCATCAGTAACTGGTGTCCAATATTGGTGTTCTAGCTTCCATCAGTAACTGGTGTCCAATATTGGTGTTCCAGCTTCCATCAGTAACTGGTGTCCAATATTTGTGTTCTAGATTCCATCAGTAACTGGTGTCCAATATTGGTGTTCCAGCTTCCATCAGTAACTGGTGTCCAATATTGGTGTTCCAGCTTCCATCAGTAACTGGTGTCCAATATTGGTGTTCCAGCTTCCATCAGTAACTGGTGTCCAATATTGGTGTTCCAGCTTCCATCAGTAACTGGTGTCCAATATTGGTGTTCCATCTTCCATCAGTAACTGGTGTCCAATATTGGTGTTCCAGCTTCCATCAGTAACTGTTGTCCAATATTAGTGTTCCAGCTTCCATCAGTAACTGGTGTCCAATATTGGTGTTCCAGCTTCCATCAGTAACTGGTGTCCAATATTGGTGTTCCAGCTTCCATCAGTAACTGGTGTCCAATATTGGTGTTCCAGCTTCCATCAGTAACTGGTGTCCAATATTGGTGTTCCAGCTTCCATCAGTAACTGGTGTCCAATATTGGTGTTCTAGCTTCCATCAGTAACTGGTGTCCAATATTGGTGTTCCAGCTTCCATCAGTAACTGGTGTCCAATATTGGTGTTCCATCTTCTGTCAGTAACTGGTGTCCAATATTGGTGTTCTAGCTTCCATCAGTAACTGGTGTCCAATATTGGTGTTCTAGCTTCCATCAGTAACTGGTGTCCAATATTGGTGTTCCAGCTTCCATCAGTAACTGGTGTCCAATATTGGTGTTCCAGCTTCCATCAGTAACTGGTGTCCAATATTGGTGTTCCAGCTTCCATCAGTAACTGGTGTCCAATATTGGTGTTCCAGCTTCCATCAGTAACTGGTGTCCAATATTGGTGTTCCAGCTTCCATCAGTAACTGGTGTCCAATATTGGTGTTCTATCTTTCATCAGTAACTGGTGTCAAATATTGGTGTTCAAATTTCCATCAGTAACTGGTGTCCAATATTGGTGTTTAAATTTCCATCAGAAACTGGTGTCCAATATAAGTGTTCCAGCTTCCATCAGTGACTAGTGTCCAATATTGGTGTTCCAGCTTCCATCAGTAACTGGTGTCTAATATTGGTGTTCCATCTTCCATCAGTAGCTGGTTCCCAATATTGGTGTTCCAACTTCCATCAGTAACTGGTGTCCAGTTTTGGTGTTCCAGCTTCTATCAGTAACTGGTGTCCAATATTTGTGTTCTAGATTCCATCAGTAACTGGTGTCCAATATTGGTGTTCAAACTGCCATCAGTAACTGGTGTCCAATATTGGTGTTCCAGCTTCCATCAGTAAGTGGTGTCCAATATTGGTGTTCCATCTCTCATCAGTAACTGGTGTCCAATATTGGTGTTCCAGCTTCCATCAGTAACTGGTGTCCAATATTGGTGTTCCATCTTCCATCAGTAACTGGTGTCCAATATTGGTGTTCCATCTTCCAATAGTAACTGGTGTCCAATATTGGTGTTCTAGCTTCCATCAGTAACTGGTGTCCAATATTGGTGTTCTAGCTTCCATCAGTAACTGGTGTCCAATATTGGTGTTCTAGCTTCCATCAGTAACTGGTGTCCAATATTGGTGTTCCAGCTTCCATCAGTAACTGTTGTCCAATATTAGTGTTCCAGCTTCCATCAGTAACTGGTGTCCAATATTGGTGTTCCAGCTTCCATCAGTAACTGGTGTCCAATATTGGTGTTCCAGCTGCCATCAGTAACTGGTGTCCAATATTGGTGTTTCAGCTTCCATCAGTAACTGGTGTACGATATTGGTGGTCCAGCTTCCATCAGTAACTGGTGTCCGATATTGGTGTTCTAGCTTCCATCAGTAACTGGTGTCCAATATTGGTGTTCTAGCTTCTATCAGTAACTGGTGTCCAATATTGGTGTTCCAGCTTCCATCAGTAACTGGTGTCCAATGTTGGTGTTCCATCTTCCATCAGTAACTGGTTTCCAATGTTGGTGTTCCAGCTTCCATCAGTAACTGGTGTCAGATATTAGTGTTTAAGCTTCCATCAGTAACTGGTGTCCAATATTGGTGTTCCAGCTTCCATCAGTAACTGGTATCCAATATTAGTGTTCCATCTTCTGTCAGTAACTGGTGTCCAATATTGGTGTTCCATCTTCTGTCAGTAACTGGTGTCCAATATTGGTGTTCCAGCTTCCATCAGTAACTGGTGTCCAATGTTGGTGTTCCATCTTCCATCAGTAACTGGTGTCCAATATTGGTGTTCCATCTTCCGTCAGTAACTGGTATCCAATATTAGTGTTCCAGCTTCCATCAGTAACTGGTGTCCAATATTGGTGTTCCAGCTTCCATCAGTAAATGATGTCCAATATTGGTGTTCCAGCTTCCATCAGTAACTGGTGTCCAATATTGGTGTTCCAGCTTCCATCAGTAACTGGTGTCCAATATTGGTGTTCCAGCTTCCATCAGTAACTGGTGTCCAATATTGGTGTTCCAGCTTCCATCAGTAACTGGTGTCCAATGTTGGTGTTCCAGCTTCCATCAGTAACTATATCCAACATTATCTCTGTTCCCTGATCAACTGATATCCGAGAGCTATCAATCACCACACTATTTACATTTGATTGCACTAATTAAGTTAGATCATAGGGCATAACTGTGTTTTATTTCATTGCCTACAGCTCGTTTTGAATGGGTATGGTTCAATATCATTACCAACGGCACGTGAAAAAAACCACTCACGCTATAATTAACGCGTAGTTATTGAACTACATTTACTATCCTTAATGAATCATTTTCCTGCTATAGCATAAAAAATAGGTCAACAATAAATACTGGTTACAACATGAATCTCAAATTTGATTTCTCAGATTGGCTGTCAGAATGTTTTGATTCATCAAATGTATGGGAAGGCCATTTTACTTTGAAGTGTGCAATTTTATACCTTGATTTTTCTGCTACTGATATCCTTGGCAGCCAGATTTTATTAACGATATTGTTTTCTGACCTATATTTTGAAATTAGTTTTGTTCTGCTATTGAATCAATGCTTGTTAATCAGAATCAAAGTCAGCAAACGTTTGACAGGCAGAAAATTACAATAAACCTAATTTTGTACATTTGTTTATGAAGTAAAAATGAAAATACATTTGTTTTTATTTGATTGTGTTTGGATGAGTGAGTAGAGCTAACAGTTTCGTCACACATTGGTGGGAAGGCATTGTGTGACAAGATGCTTTAGTAAAGTAGCATTATTTTAAAGTAGACAAGAATTCCACTATCACAAGGAGACACAGCTATAATATGTCACCAATCACAGTCTTCTTTACTAGAAGCATGCAGAAGTCATAATAAGCATTTAATGACATATATAGGAAGTTTTCCTTAAATGCCCATATACCTCAAGATAAAAGTGAAACAGAAACCTTGGATAGTATATGTAACAAGAAGAACTTTGTTCAGATTTCCTTTACAAGCAGAGGTCATGCTTACTGCAGAGGCCATGCTCAGTGACAAGGCTGGCCAATCAGATCTCTCATCTGTAAAGTAATGATATTGCAAGGTTGCTGTGGATTGTCTCTTGAAAGCAGTGTTTTAAAAAGTCTTTTACAAATCCAGGTCTAGAGTATTAATACCAAAATACAGATTCCTTACATCACTTTTTTAACCTTATTTAGTTCTTGTGATATTTCCGTAAAGTGTTTCCTTTTTCCTTGACTCAAGGATGATGCTGACAAATATCTCTCAAGAAAGTCTTTCAGAATATTCAATTTTCAAGTCTAAGACTTTGGTATCTGGTTTCGAATGTCCAAATCTCAAAGATGGTAATCCTAGTAGTTACCAGTGTCAGATTGTATTGATCTTCCTGTGATGTGATGGTCACTGAACACTTTATGATGGATATATTAGTTATAAGGAATCCCAGACGATGGGTCATAAAGTGTCCAGGACTGAAATATAAAAGTCAGTCTGACGATCATCTCTATAGGGGTACAAGGTCACTCTGGCTGGTAATGTTGTCACCGATATACACAGGAAAGATTATAGCATTGTACTGCTACCAGTGTATATGTACAGTAGATACTGACACTATTGTACATTAAAATGTTATTATAAAAGGACATGCCAGGTTTAGGAAGGTTAAAAGAGTCTAGAGTTCCCATAGAAAAACCAGCAACTTTCATATCAAATGTAGGTGGAAGAAAGTCGGAGTTTTCATAGAAAAACCAGCAACTTTCATATCAAATGTAGGTGGAAGAAAGTCAAGAGTTTTCATAGAAAATCCAACAACTTTCATAATATATATAGGATGTGGAAGAAAGCCAGAGTTCCCTTAGAAAATCCAACAACCTAGAGTAAGTTCCTGGCAACTGCTCTATGTAAGATTCAAACTTTAAACCCAGAGAGAGAGGGCTAGTGCTTAATATGTCAGAACATCTTAACTACTTGGACACTGGCCCTTAGTAATTCCTTCAGGTATATCATATTTTAGCATGTATATATTATTATTTTTTTACCATATTGATACAAATTATTTAAATTGGTTTATCAAATTTGTATTGTACATTTATGAAACTGTATGTAGATGGACTATATAACGTGTACTACTATACCATAAAGTATTAGGGGGTTGTGTTTTCCAATGTAAATGATATAATGATATAATGTAATGTTCAGAGTCCTCTCTGCTGTAATGTATCTTATGTATACAGGGCTGTGTTTAACCAATTTTGTACCTACTCCGCCTTCCACAGGCAATGACAAATGAGCCAGCCTTCAATCAGAAACACATGTTATCAAGTCTTTCCATTCAGTTGAATCAGAATCATAAGGCCAGGCTATTTTCATATTTGGTTATCTACTTCCCAACAAATGTATATATGAATGGCCAAAAAGTCTTGGTTGAGTTCCAATACAAATCCCCACTAGTTTGCTAGATATTCATGGTAATTAAAATTTTATTGATAATTTTAATGTGATCTTAACATAAAAACAAACATACACAGAATAATTTTCATTAAATTCAGCATTTAGGTATTAATAGTTATGGCAATAGATTTAAGTGAACATTGAAATATTTTCAAGTTTTTATAATTTTTCATTGGGTGTGTAGCATTTAGCCAAGATTACATCAGGTTCAGGACTTGTAGTATATGTCCTTCAAAGTTTCTTCAAACCATTGAAAAAGATATGTTTTATTTGGCAGACATCCATGTTTTCAAACTGAGCTTTTGAGATGGGTTTAATATCATAAAACATTGTGTTAAGAGATATAAAATTCCTAAAATAACTCGCTATCATCGGATGTCAGACCATTCAAATTCTTTTTAACAAAATTTTGATTCATCCCATCTCTTCAAAACCTTGAGTTATCAAGACATGAAATTGTTTTTTATGGTTTAAGAACTATGTTTGAATGCTGCAGGATTCAGTGATATCACAGCTCCAGTTATAATTCTGCACTCATGGACTTGCAGAAGAGAGCTTTTAAGAGGTTGTATTCTAAAGAGTTTCCGAAGCTTGTAGATTGTTTTGATATTTCCTTTTCGTTATTATATAATCTCATATCTTAATGCAACTCTATGTTTATAAAATAAAGTTTCCCATATATATTTGTTCCGAGTTTAGGGAGCTCAGAACGATATTGCATTTCATCAGTAGCTACAATTAAATGCATTACAATGTAAACTCCTTTGTAGACGAACAGGCTTATACAATACAAATTTCAGGATATACAAATTAAATCATAGTCTAGAATGTGGTTAAAATTGTTCTATAATGCTACAGGATATAACCCTGACTATGTAAAAATATGCCCTTATTTTGAATTGTTAAAGTTTGAAATCTGAAACTTGATAATTTTTGTCTCTGTGACATACATATCTAATTAAAAAAAAACCTGAACTTCAATTCAAGGGGAGATAATTTAGTATTTTAGAATTTATATATGTAAATGATTGCTGTATCTTTACAAGTACCACAGATGACAGTCACATTATGTTAATATCTTTGCTACATCTACACGAAGACCACAATGACTGTTTCAGACTGTCATGAATCTGTTCCGATATATATAGGACTGACTAGTTGTAGGAACCAGAATAAGGATTAAAATATTCATATTTTGAAATCTCTGTGGGAATTGTGAACTGCCAAAGAGATGCAATAGTGATAAGTCATTACCAACTAGCCATGGAGTTCTTGGGTTTAGGACTTGAAAAATCTCTGCAGTTCTCTGTGGAATTATCCATATAAAACAGCAGAGCTTGCCATTTGACCTTCAATATTGAAGGCTTGTCAAAATCCACAAGAAGAAGAAAGTTTTTAAGACTATCTACCCCTAGCTTGTAACATTTTGGGATATACATGCCGTAAAAAAAGCGAAAGTTAGATTTACTGGTGTTGTACATGTATCATAGATATTGGGAGGAAGGAGAAGAGTAGGAGGGGGTCTATACATCATTGGGGGGTCTCTAACACAGGAGATTTGGGGCCTGTCTAACTCATTGTTAGGAGAGCTTGTGTTGTAAGATCACCTTGAAGGTCTTCTCCCCAGTACTGCTGTGCTATCCCTGTAATGCCCCAATGCCTTACCACCCTGATCTGTAGGTAGGGGTGTGAGATAAGGTCAGTGGTAGGGTCAGGCAAGATAAGGGGGATCAGGATAGTGTGAAACAGAGAGGGGGAGGGGGAGGAGGAGAGGGGAGAGGGGGTGATAAATCACTCTCAAACATCTGTTAGGGAGGCATGTTGTAGACTTGGTAGAGTGCTGGTAGTTTAGATATTGTTTGCTGATACAAAGGTACTGATGTGGCTGGGAAAGTCCCATTAATTACAACAGAACAGAGCACACACCCAAACATGTATCTCAGTAGTCATATATAGGGAACAAAATATAATGGAGCTATTAACAGAACTTACTATTGTCCTCTGGAAACTTACAATTCATCATAACCTCCCCTCCCGTTACAACCCAGAACGGAGAATTGGTTACACCCATGCAAGTATCTCAGAAGTCATACACCAAACTATAAAAGGAGAGGAGAAAATGCTGTGACCAGACTGGCATTCGAACCTGGAACCCTCGGAACAGTAGCCGTCAGCTCTACCATCGACCCAGGCCAATCCCACAACAAAATTATACAGTATAAATTGTCCAAACTGGCTCTATATTGGCTTATCCAGATCCAGTGTATTCTGATGTAAATGTATGCCATTTCTTTCTTTTTTAATTAAAACCTGTTTAATCTGGAAATCTGGCTATACCAACCAAATATTCTGGTTCCAGAGGCTTGAATAAGCAAACAATTTGTTTTCATGTGTTTGCTAGCTCATGAACATTCTGAACAACTGGAAAATGACTGTGAGTGGATTTGTATGAAATAATATTAATCATGAAGAATCATCCTGCTTATTCAGAGTTCCAGTAGATCAACATGTCATTGATCAGTGTTAGGGTTTTTACCTCACTCGATAACAATACCTAACTATGTTGTGGGCTCTCAGCTGCTGTATAAAGTTTAATCACTAGGGTCACAGTATTGGAGCGGACATGCTGTGTTTTAGAGTAGCTCTGTCTGGCTATTGATCTCTACCTTACCATACTATTGACACAGACGGCACATAATGGTCAATCACTTTGACCTTAATTGATCTGTATTGGTCAGTGGAATAGCCCTGGTCATTTGGTCATCAGAGCAGTAAGTGTATAACCATACAGTTTTGTCTGGCTAATGCTATAAACGCCTACCTCATCTGTCTCAGAATGTCTCCAAAATATTTCATTCATGCGTCTCAGCAGAATCATTTACCACTCAGTTTGTGTCTCAGAAACTTTCATATGTAAGTTTGCTTTAAATACAGTCTTGTTGATTTGTATTTCAAATCATTGATGCATATGTGCAATCTCAGAAATTTACATTAGCTCATAAAATTTTACATTTACTTCATTTACGAAGTACAGTACCTGTATGGTACTTGTAATTCTTATCCAATTCACATTCTTTATTTGTGTCTCCAAAAATTACCTGAATGCACTATATATAAATATTTGCCTGAATAATATTTATGGCTCATGTCTAAAACACAGCATCTTCCATATTCATCTGTGTTAAAATTGCCTCATTTGAGACAATTTTTGTTTAAAAACTTGTGTCTCAGAAACATCACTTTTTAATGTGTCTCAGAAACCTTACCTTTATATGTCTCAAAACACTAAAAGTATGTGTCTCTCTTAGTACAAAATCGGCTAGGTGTATGTGTCCATTTCCTAAAAACAAACCTGTGTATCTCAGAATTGGGATTTACCTAAATGATTAGCTGACAGATTTGACCTTGTTGAGAACAGCTGACCAATCAAAAGAGATATACAGGGACATCTGGTAGCTAAAACACCGATAAGGCCTGGTGGTCAGTTTTGTGGTCAAAACTGGACATAATCACTAATGTCTATATGATCTGATAGGGGTTGATGTATACCAACAGATGAAGAGTTCAGACTGGTTACCAACCCTAAATTTTCATAATGAACTGTTCCACTCTTTGAACAAGAAGACTTCTTTTCAGGGGAGAGGAGAATGTGTAAAAGTTCCAGGTTTGACAGATGGATAACCTTGTATTTTCTAAGTGAATTAAAAAACAATCTGTTAGGAATCAGGAATCACACAAACAAATATAATAATGAAAATAACAGAAAATAACAAAAAACAACACCAAGCAGATGGCTGGTTATAATAGTGAATGAGGTTTTAATGTTTCCAACTCACAAAGTATGATTAAAAAGGCATAAAAAATAAACAGAGATGGCTAGCATATTTTTAATGCACTATGTTGTATACAGATCTCTAATAAACACATGCAAATTAATGGAATTTAAATGTAAAGAACATCCAAGATATCATCTCATGGTACCTTTAATTTTCAGTACATTTGTAATGGATGTGAAATCTAACTCTTTCCTCATCGGGTAACAATTGTTAGGTAATATAACCCTTTGACCCATATCCTGTCTTCAACAATGACCAGGTACATGTAACGGGTCTACAATTGTTGGGCACCCCCCGCTACCCACATCCTGTACTTCTCATTTGTTCGGTGAACCGTATCATGAATTCTAAAATCGCAACAGGTGAACCTGCCTTTTTAGAGTTGTTTGCTAGACAAACAGACCCCGTGCCTGTAGGGATCTTCACTGATTCCTGTTACGATATTGAAATCTGCACCTGTTCATTCCAACCACCTCAGCATCTCTCTGTGTTCTGTCTCAATTATAAGCCTTGGAATTATTTATGATGCAATTTAAAGCCCTTAGTATAAATATCCATGAAAAGTTCTTGCAAAAACGGGCAAATAAGGCATACCTGTTTGATCCTGTTTCTGTCCATTAAAATTTCTTAAAGGCAGATGTTTTGGAATAGGTCTTTATAGTCTTCGGAACACTCGGCAATTTATACCCGTCTTAATGATGTTCAGCATTGAAGAAATATCAAATGAGATTATCTTGATAATCTTAACTGCAGATCATGTAATCTTTATATTTATTACCCAAGAATGCCGTCGTACTCATGAATACATTTTTAACGATGATATATTATTTATGTATTATCAAGTGACTAGCTATAAGCTAACTGCCTACAATTATTGTAGTAGAGATAGTGCTGCGAAGTTGAATAAAACGCAGATGGAATATTGACAGTTAGAGACAAAAACACTGGACTGCTGAAAGGATGAATCAATGTCTAAAGCCTTAAATCTTTATTTCTATATTTTGGTTGAGACTTTTCCAGAAAAAGAAGATAAAAAAATGTTGGGCGTAACAACTGATGATAGCAAAGCTGACATTGTGTAGCATATGTTTTGTCTTAGTTGTAATAAGGGAAAAGGTAGATCATTATTGGGTTGGAGCAAGTTAATACCAAAGTTCAAGGTCAAAGGTCAAGGTCATTGATAGATTTTCTAGAATTGGTATTTGAAAACCATAAAACAATGCCAGTGCATGTAGATGCTGTAGCAATTCTTTAATGAAATCAGTACTATTACAAAAATGAGAAGGAACTTGAATATTATGAAATATCTAGATTCTAGCCAGCAAATTTAATTATTCCAACATATAGGACTTTCTGAACATTTAAATAAAATACAATCATACTTTGCTACAATTCATTCAAGTTGGGTGTTTATCCAAGTTGGTGTTACGGTTACATAAAGCACAACACTCTAGATCTATGAGTTAATATCAATCTGCTCCATAGATATGCTACCTAGGTTATTGTTCATTGGTTTTGTGAGCACTTTATGAAACGGAAACAGTGTAATTATGTACAACCACCTTTGACCCGTCACCTGTGACCCTGACTGATATCGAATGTCTTTGATTTGTTGTGCCCAAAACATCTGTCACTTACCTGCGAAAGTCTTTTTCTCTCGTGTGCAGATAAATTCTTAATTTTAATTGGCTATGAATTTTTCTTGACGATGAATAGAGCACCTGCTGGTTGAGCAGTCCAATGACGTGATTGATTACCTGATATATTTTACAGGTAAAAAGTAAATACAAGTGAAGTGTAGGTGGTGACGTTGTAAAACTGTATGTGACCAGCATGAGTCCTTTAGAGGAATTATTCACTTTAAAACATTTTGAAAGAATAATATCGCTGTTGTCATGGAGATCATAAATTTTATTACTTTGACTGCGCGTGCCATAGTTTATGCAAAATAAATCCCTTTAAGGGTTACAACCTTTTCTAAAATGTTCAAGTTGGAGTATGTCTGAACCTTAAACAACGTCCAACAAATTCTAACCTTTATTCCGCCATCTTGCGCCGGTGTTAGCCGTGAATCAAAACCGGCTGATCCGGC
Source organism: Argopecten irradians (assembly GCF_041381155.1). Taxonomy (NCBI): domain Eukaryota; kingdom Metazoa; phylum Mollusca; class Bivalvia; order Pectinida; family Pectinidae; genus Argopecten; species Argopecten irradians. The sequence goes on from NW_027188228.1 coordinate 23,999, forward strand.
GTACGTTCGCGCAACCGGCGCACTTTTTCTTTGAATCGAGTGACTTAGCCGCCTCGCCGGGTAGCCGGCGGTGCGCCCGCTCTTGACAAATCGAGCAGGGGTAGTAACTCGATTTTCCAATCAGCTGTTCAATCGAATTCGTTGAAAATGACGCGAGAGAAAAAAATATGGGTATTTTAATAAAAAAATATGCAACTGCCGCAGAAATAAATAATATTCGTTTACTTGAAAAATTGTAAATATAAGGAATAGATGTTTATTTTGTTAAGGTTATGAGGGTATAATGATAATGGAGGCCGTGTAAATTACGTATGTAACCGGATTCGCCGGGGTTACATAATTTACACGTAGTCCATTATCATTATACCCTCATAACTCCAACAAAATAAACATCTATTCCTTAAATAATGATAGTACAACACACGTGCGGTGATTCTATCTTTACGGGAATAGTCGCTGGCGTAGCAACATGGGGTCATGACCCCACTTTTGGTGGGAACATAAGGGTGACTCTATTCCGATCAGCTGTTCAATCGAATTAGTTGACGATGACGCGAGAGAAAAAAATATGTGTGTTTTAATAAAAAATATGCAACTGTCGCGAAACTAAATAATATTTATTAGCGTGAAAATCTGTAAATATAAGGAATATATTTTGATTTTGTTAAGGTTATGAGGGTATAATGATAATGCTGGGGTTACAAAATGTTTTATCGATATCAAGAATTGAATTCTGGATATCAAGAATTCGATTTTTTGATATTCAAAATTGAAAACTATTTATTGATATTCAAATTTCGAATTATTGATATCCAAAATGTATTTCTTGATATCAAAAATTCGAATTTTGGATATCAAGAAATGGTTGGCATATTTGGATATCAATAATTCGAATTTTTGAAATCAAGAGTTCATTTTTGGATATCAAGAATTCGAATTATTGATATCAATAAAGAATTTTGAATATCCAAAAATGGCATTTTTGATATCAATCGAATTTTGGATATCACTTATTTGAATTTTGGATATCCAAAACACGGAGAAAATAGTACAACGGCCCCCACACACATCATTGTGCGTTGTGTGTGACGAATGCAATCACGATTTCCACCCACAATGCAGTTGGATTAGTGAAGAAAATGCTAAGAAACAGAAAGATTGACAAACTAAAAAAAACCACACAAACAAAACAAAACAAAAAAAAATGCACGAAGGGCACGAAGTGTGAAGCACTTTAAGGTAACACACACATGAAAATATAAGAAAAAACACAATCTTCAATATTCAATCCTACTTACTGACAACTTCAGTTTGCGGCCGCCATTTTTTCACCCTATGTATCCGCGTGAACGTGATGCTTTGAAGTAAGCTCATTATATAATCGAGCGGTTCAAACGCTCTAATGATCCGACGAATGTAATCTTCATCCGGCAGGAGCTCAGTGTTATCGCTCTTTATTTGCAAGCGTTCAAGTGATTTGGATCACCTTCCAATATAATCAGTTGACCAAAAACGGAAAATCTGCTACGGAAATAATTTTTTTTCTTTTCAAATGGGGGTTTGGGACAAGGAAAGAGTGTGAATATATGAACAGAAATAAACAGAAAATTCTGCTCCGTTATTTCCATGAATTGTGCCCTTTTTAACATTGCATAATTAATGGTTATTGAAACATCTGGCTGCGCCCTTTAAGGCTTTGCCTTCAGTCATATCATAAATAAATTACTTATGAGAAACTTTTTGAACAAGTTCCTGGCATGAATCCCAAATGGACAGTAGATATGCACATATTATTGGTCGGTGCTTTTCCAGTGAGCTCTGGTTTCCTTCATCTCCTAAACCACACCGTCTTTTAGTTTCAAAATGTTTTATTGTTAGATTGAAATGGTTCGTTGTGTAACTAATAATAAGCGTCAATTAAATTGAAAGATATTGCAGTAATGGAAAACATTTGCAGCGGAAGTCCAGGAGTTTTATATTTGTCATTTGAAGAGTGATCGGAGAACTTTCAAGTCCTGAAGAACCAATGGTGACTTTATAAATTGATCACACATTCCACCAAAGTAAATGGATATAAATATAAAAAATGTTTATACTAACCTTATAAGATCGTATTTGTTATAACCTTTAGACTGCCAAATATTTCATACGCAAGTTTGAACTGTCTACAGCTGTGTTCCGCCAACGATGACGTTACGGAAATTATGACGTCATGGTGACTATATTCTGTGCATATTGCAGAGTTAGCTCCCTTGCGGGTAGGTATTGATTGTGACGTCATGTGTTTCCGAGCGTAACGTCATGCTTTTTGGAGAAAACAGAACAATGACGTCACAATTGAAACCTTCCCTAACTATGTAACATGCAAAGATGGAATATATGGTTAGTGTCATACAATACAAGGTTTATATTGGTGCGAGACTTAGGAAAGCCGAGTTGACGAGGGCTTTCCGTGTCAAGCAATGAAATATTTTGAATTGAATACTAGCCGTGTATTCCGTTTATCCTGCAACCATTATGACATTGAAAACGAAAACAAATTGCCGGTTATTTTCATGTTTTTGCCTGAAGCGAGACGCTTCTTTGATGCGGATGAAAAGATTCATTCACTAAACCGAATGGAATGTATTCCTACTTACTTCCGTTGGAAATATATAAGCACATCCCCAAACAGTACTAGCAACTCCATTCAGTGTGTAATATCACCGAAACAATATAGAAATATAGAAAGACTTAAAAAAAATCAAAGAATTACTTTACAATACATACTCTTGCTATGAGCCAAGAAAAAGATGACACCGCCATACGAGATTTTCGATATCGTAAGAATATCGTCTTTCCGGTGAATATTGCGTCCTGTTTTAACGAGATTGAATGACGTTTCATTCATCGGAAGGTTAAAGTTCAGGGTCAAGTTAGAAAAAGTTCCGTCGGATATGGAACAATTTCACGTGATCGTATTGACGGATAAAGCATTTTGTATTGACGGATAAAGAACAAGTTTATCCGGCAGTAGTTATCCGTCAGTAAGTGGGGCAGTTGCAGGATAAATAAGTATTCTGTGGTCTTAAGTGTGAGAGTGCCTTTCTTTTTTTTCTTCCAATGTAGTAAGTATGTGAATGGCAGAATTAAGTTATTAGATAACATAACAAACTTGAAAGTTGATGTAAAAGTGTTACTATGTGGCAGCGAGCTATATGCTGATCTAGGTCTATCGTCTCTTGTCTCGTCTTTGTATGTTAGGAAAAGGCTTTTATAAATTTCTAAATACAGGATCATTATTTCTTTTCTGAAAGGAATTTAAAGATTTGGCTTTAAATTCCCTGTTGGGCCCTACTCTTTCTGCTCCAGGAGGTCAGAGCCAAAATTTCTCTGTTCCCATTCCCCAGAGGATGTTTCGGCCCAAATTGCGTTACAATCCATTGAGAACTCTATGACTATGTATATAGTAGCGATTTAAAGGAGTTACCTCTATTTCCCCATTTGGCCCCGCCCCTGCTGCCCTCGGGGGGTCAGAGCCCAAATTAATACAAACCCTATTCCCCTTCCCCAAAGGATATTCATGACCAAATTATGTAAGAATTCATCAAGAACTCTATGACTAGTAGTGACTTAAAGGATCTACCTCTATTTCCCCTATAGAACACCGCCCCTCCTGCTCCCGGGGGGTCAGAGCCGAAATTTATACAAACTCTATTCCCTATCCCCCAAGGATGTTTCTGGCCAAATTTGGATAGAATCAACGCAGAATTCTACGACTGACGGACGACGGACGGACGATGGACGGACGCCGCGCCATGACATAAGCTCACCGGCCATTCGGGCCAGGTGAGTTAAAAAACTAAGTATTCGTCACCAATAATTTTCCTGGTAGCTAGACAACGTACGACGGCCTGGCCATAGCGGTATTTCCATTAAGTGAGATCTCGTACATGTTTTGAACCATACATAAAAAAGATAACGCAATCAATTATTATTCTAAAGTTGGCACCATCTATACTGGAGGGGTTTGATTTAAGTTTCAATTTAAAAAGAAATGAACATAACTAAAATAGGTTAGAGATTACAAAAGTGTCACTTGAAGCAAAAATTCATGGCGCGGGTTGATGTGTCGCCAAAATTATTGAAAAAATCCACAGGATTGACCTATAAAGAATAAATTAGCTTGCTTTGCCGTTGCAATAGTAAATGATCTAATTTAAGGTAGCTCTTGGGAAAAAAAATATGTGTTACATTTTTCTGCAAATTTTGGAGTCAAAATCATGATATCATATTGCAATTGCAAAGTTTGTGCAAATTAATTATATATGAACTTTTGTATAGGTATTTTTACAGTTACATCAATTTCTATGGCATATGCCTTATTTTCATTAGTTTGTGCAAATCTACTGTTTACTACCACCAATATCTTTATGATGCAATCTTTCCCATGGTTCTTTGTGGTCCACACATTCACCTCTGTCAACGGCTCACGAACTGGCCATCTGTTGACCTAGGGTCACAAAATCTTACGTCATAACGATTGTTTTAATGCATTGCGCCCCCTGTACATATTACGTCACATTGATTGTTTTTGAAACGGCGGACGTCGTATGCAAATCGTGACTATATAAATAAAAGGGAGATTAAATCTAGTGTAAAAGATCGATCCGAAAGCTCTGTCATGTAGGACCGACAACTCTGTTCATACCGGTCGGTCAAAACTTCCTTCTGTATACTATGGCAGTCCGATAAGACATAATGCATATGATTGTTTATCCTTAACATGAACCTGGCTGTTAATGGGACGTTTACCATAATAACACAAACCAGATGGATGTAATTAAATATACCTATTGGGTGATACAGAATATTTCATTGACATTTATAATATAATGCCATACCTATTTCGTCTTTGTACACTACGGACCTGTTTCCTTCCAGAAAGTTGTTAATTATAAACGTCCTTATTTTTGGGAAAAGATTCCCGTTATTTTCAATAACGCTAGCAGAAACATGACGTCACAATGAATACTTACCAACGAGGACAGACTATTATTTGATATGCAAAGATGCGATTCGTCTTTTTGTTTTCAGTTAATGCTTACTTTCACAACCGTATGAGGACAACACTCTTGGAGAAGGATTCATATAAAGTCGCACAAATCAGTCAATGAGTTTTATAGCATATTAGAGGTTCGTAAATATTTAACTTTTATTAATTAATAAATGATCCAAAATTTCATAGCGTCAATGACAGGCCATAACAACAAAGCTTAAGTTGCTGTCTTGTTTCCCTACCGTATACTACATATGCTCCAATAAGGATTTACAATACTGTAGCAACTATCAATCACCGGATACACAATAGATACTATCACAATGCTGATGTCTTATTTCTGTGCAAAAATATGAGCCTTTATGACGTATGACCTGGATAAGGTGACTGGATAAACCTTAAGTCCAATAAGGTTGATACTTTTGATGTTGTCAATTCGTCTTTTGAAAACGACTCAATGGATAAATATGGCCGGATGTGGTCTCATTCCAACTAAATATCGCCGACAATTCCATTTCAAACATTTGCATTTGTATATACAAATTTTGTAAATGTATTTTAATACGACACATTTTAACTCGTGCTTCACTTCGTAAAAAACATCAAAGTCTGCACCTCACTCGATGATAGATAACTGGAATTCATCTCGAAACAAGGAATATCATCTATATGAATCTTTATTTCATTTAGCAAATAGGCTAAAAAGCCTTTGTGCAAAACAAATACAGACATGACAATGGTAAACAGACTTTTCTGGAAAAAGGATGTACACTATATATATATTCTGTTACATTAACGAATAACAGAAATGAGAAACCAGCAGCTAAATTCAAAACACAATTTAATTATATATACAATATTATACATAGATGGTTTACAATATCTAGAGTAATTCGTGGTGGTACAAGAGTAATACGATGATTTAAAGTGTTACTTATCTGTATGTGAATGTCCTGGTATAATCCTTGATCCTTCCAGGTTTCAAATTAACAATAATCACAAATCCACAAGGAAATTGAATGTCCCCCGATGATTTGTAAAGTTCCAGGCAATATGAATAAATCCAAACAAAGTGTTGTAATAATCCACAGATAAAGTCACAATAGCTCTCCCAATAGAATCTTATATGGCGCTGTACAATTCTTGATATGTCTTATTACAGGTCTCATTACAGTTCTGATTAGCCTTGGACAGCTGGAGTATATATAGCTAAACCGTAATTCAAGAATATTGGAGAACCTTCTACTTCTAGAAATATCTAACTAAAAACAGTAAACAAGTAAACACACATAACTTTCTGGAAATAGATCATTCTAGATCTCTACTTAAAATCAACATGTTTACAAACATATTTGTTTATACATGATTATATTCTAGAAAGTTCTATAACCTAAATCAATGATATGACCTTCATAGGATGTATTGATAAAAAAAAACTATAGGAGTTATCTCCCTTATCTCATAACTACATGTATTTAGTGTCATACATAACACACCCCTCCTTAAAGAAAAGAAAGTTTTCTTGAAAAGGAAACTTTCTTGACATATCAAGTAATATTTAAATCCTTGATAAAGCATCTGCTAGAATATTGTCTTTCCCTTTGATATGTTTGATGTCAAGATTGTATTCTTGCAAAGTCAAACTCCACCTGAGAATTCTTTGGTTTTTGTTTTTCATTTTCCCAATGAATGTCAAAGGGTTGTGGTCGGTGAAGACCAACACAGGCACAACTGTAGTGCAGAGATACACATCAAATTGGTTCAAGGCCAAAATCAACGCTAAACATTCTTTCTCAATGGTGGAATAATTTCTCTGGTGTTTGTCAAACTTTTTCGAGAAATAACAAATTGGATGGTCAATTTGTTCAGTACCTTCTTGCATCAAAACAGCACCAACACCTACATCACTGGCGTCAACAAACAGTTTAAACTGTTTATTAAAATCTGGAGCAGTCAGAACTGGTGAGTTTGATAGTATGGCTTTCAATTTCTCAAATGCAGACTTACATTCGTCTGACCAAACAAATTTGACATTTTTCTTTAACAAAGCAGTAAGTGGAGCTGCTATAACAGAGAAATTTTGACAAAATTTTCTGTAGTATCCAGCCATACCAAGAAACCTCATCAGCTCTCTCTTGCCTCCAGGAGCTGGAAAATCTATAATTGATTCTACTTTGGCCTGAACAGGTTTAACCTGCCCCTGTCCTACAACATGGCCTAAAAATTCAACAGTTGCATGACAAAATTCACATTTCAATAAGTTTACAGTCAATTTCATGGTAGTGAGTCTTTCGAAGAATTCACGAATCCCGCGTAGATGGTCTTCCCACGTGTCGTGGTAGTTGATGACGTCATCAATGTATCCATCACAGCCTTCCAGGTCTGATATCACGCTGTTAAGAAGACGTTGAAATGTTGCCGGGGCATTCTTCATACCAAAATGGCATAACTTTGTACTGGTACAAACCTTGCGAGGTTACAAATGCCGACACTTCTTTAGCTCTTTCTGTTAATGGCACCTGCCAATATCCTTTCAACAGGTCAAACTTGCTTACGTACTTGGCTTTGCCAACTTTGTCAATACACGAGTCAATCCTTGGAATTGGATAAGAGT
>NW_027188229.1:0-31650 GCF_041381155.1 Argopecten irradians
AATCAGCGTAAAAAGACAAACTCAAGTTGTTCACTTATATTTTGAACTATCTTGTGAAATATTCTACATTTTTGAAATGAAATGATCAAATAACAAACTGTGTTTATAAACTATAAACATATAACCCATTGTTATACAAAAGTCTAAAATAGATTTGGTGCTCACTTTCCCTTCGAATAGTCGAATCGAAAAGAAAGTAAATGATTTGTGTCAGTCAAAAAGAGATTAGTTATTTTGTCTAATTTTAAAAATTCCTTTTTATTCAGAGTTTAATATGACGTCCTGAATTTAAAGTTTGAGTTAACGGACTGGTGTGGAAACCTCCCATCTAAGCTGAATGAGTGGTCAATTTAAACATGATACTTCTATGAAAATGAATAGATTTGTTCTGATATTTCAATAGGATTTCTACTTCGAAAACTTTAACACTAAACGTAGAACCTAGGTCGATTTAAATATGAATATAGTTGGAAGCATTTGTTGGCGCCGAAAACAGTTTAGTCATTTGAGTAAATTTGTATCAAGTTCAATTGGAAATTGGAAACCGTATCTATTTCATAATTATGATGAAATGTCAATAATTTGCTATTTTCTGCTATGTACTTTGAATAATGAGAAGGTTGATGTCGCGATATTTTGCATGTGATACCATTTCATTTAACCGTTGATATCAAAAAACTGTTCTCTTAGAGGTTGATTATTTTATTGTTTATCTGGAGACTGTCTCGCAATAGAAAGTGTTTTAAAACTCTGTTGAACGAAGTAAAATACATGCCCCTGGGACATTTCGATCCTGTGGTAGTAAAATTAGTAAACGTACATTTGTTTAAAGAAAATGGGCCTTTGGCATTTCAACTCGGAATGAGACGAAATGTATTCATTGAGATTGCAGACCCAATTAACGCATGCGTTAACATCAAAGCTGAGAAGTATCAGGTATGCGTTTGAAAGAGTGTCAAATTGTTAATGACCTAAATACTCAATCAGACGCCATCTGCACTTCCGGTTGTGCAATAGGTATTTTTAAGATCAAAACAGATTGGAAGATGGTCTAGTATCTCGTACCGAATTACGTTATTATAAAAAGTTGATCTCAATTGTTATTAGTTGTAAAATGATGACTGTTAATTTTGATTTAGAAGCTCCACGCCCGTACCGAAGCATAAATGATATTACATCATTTGAACAATAAATTGGTGTTTACATCGTATTATATATATAATATATATGTCTAATTAGCACAAAAATAATATAAAATTGATTTCTGTACAAGTTGGGTCCGATGCGCAATCAGTACTTCCATTCCAGACTAGGATATAGAGAGCCACGGAAATTTGTCGGGATGCATAAATTATTTGGTTATATTTACTTTAACTTGAGTTAAATTAGAAGCCTTTAACTTTTCAGTTGGTGCAATGGTGTATGTAAGTAAGTGAAGACAAATACTAAATCGTCTGCTCCCTGTTTTTGATAGTGAAAAATTACCATTTGTCAGCGGCGGCCGCATCTTTAATATTTAACTTAAAGTTGCTAACAAAATGTAACTAAATATCAATATCACAAACTCAGAAGGGAATTCAGTAAGCTACTCGAAGATTGCATCAGGTTTTACTTAATTGATTACCACGAAAAAAATAAGGTGCGTCTTCGGCCGGGAGTCGAACCCCGGATCGACTGCTTGTGGAAGGCAACCATGACTAACCGTGTACACCCACCGACGCTGTTACATTCACATGAAATAGAAAACGTTCATGATGGTGAAAATAATACGTATCAACCTGACATTCTTTGTTCCGGTTAATACCGAACCAAAACATCTAAATATTTATAAGTTTGACGTGAGGAAAAAGATGACAATAGCATCATTTGACATGCATGTTATTTACAAGAAAAACGATGACCATAGGGCACCACCCTGATGAACCCAACGTTCGGACAAATATGAGTTTTACAAGCGGAGTATTAGTCCAGTGGTTACCGTCACAATTACAATAATGACTCTACAAATGGAAAAAATGACATTGAAAACACCGAAGTTGATATGCATATCAACAACCAGCATCATTGTGTAATATGTTATCAAATACATGATCTCATTTGTTAATTAGATAACAATTAGTGTAAATGTTTCACATTATATTCATTTACTCTGCCAGAAAAGAGTTATGTAAACTGATTTCCAAAGGAAGACGTCCAAATTGAAACTTCCTGATTCGCTACAGTACAGTTCGTTCCCGAAGCATCTTGGAGACGACGAAGAACGTATAGATATCGTTGTATTGACGAAAAACATAACCCGTGATAGCTCAGTTGGTAGAGCGGAGGACTGTAGTGGTTAAACTCAGAGCTATCCTTAGGTCGCTGGTTCGACTCCGGCTCGCGGGATTGTTTTATTTTCTCAACATTTTCTATTTTAAATTAGACATTTTAAGCACCAATTATTAGTACCTAACTCGTCTGATGAAAAGAACACAAATATTTGATTTTTGTTTCGGGCTAAGAAAAACATAATAAACATAATATACACATAACATAAAAGGAATTGGTATAAAAGATTGATAATAAACAAATTCTTTAAGTTGAAGATTGTGGATTAAAGTCGCACAGTTGTTGAATATAATATAGAAGGATTTGTTGTAAGATGTAAACAACACAGTAGAACATCAGAAGTAACACGTTTACAGGGGGCAAAAATAAACGCCCAACGTGGGGCTCGAACCCACGACCCCGAGATTAAGAGTCTCGTGCTCTACCGACTGAGCTAGCCGGGCTGTTGTTTTCATTACATAACTGTCGAGTTCCTAACAAAGCAACATGACACAGTGTCAGAATCAGCTAAAAAGACAAACTAAAGTTGTTCACTTATTTTGACTTCTTGTGAAATATTCTACATTTTGAAATGAAATGATCAAATAACAAACGTGTTTATAAACTATAAACATATAACCCATTGTTATACAAAAGTCTAAAATAGATTTGGTGCTCTTTCCCTTCGAATAGTCGAATCGAAAGAAAGTAAATGATTTGTGTCAGTCAAAAAGTGATTAGTTATTTTGTCTAATTTTTAAAAATTCCTTTTATTCAGAGTTTAATATGACGTCCTGAATTTAAAGTTTGAGTTAACGGACTGGTGTGGAAACTCCCATCTAAGCTGAATAGTGGTCAATTTAAACATGATACTCTATGAAAATGAATAGATTTGTTCTGATATTTCAATAGGATTTCTACTTCGAAAACTTTAACACTAAACGTAGAACCTAGTCGATTTAATATGAATATAGTTGGAAGCATTTGTTGGCGCCGAAAACAGTTTAGTCATTTGAGTAAATTTGTATCAAGTTCAATTGGAAATTGGAAACCGTATCTATTTCGTAATTATGATGAAATGTCAATAATTTGCTATTTTCTGCTATGTACTTTTGAATAATGAGAAGGTTGATGTCGCGATATTTTGCATGTATACCCATTTCATTTAACCGTTGATATAAAAAACTGTTCTCTTAGAGGTTGATTATTTTATTGTTTATCTGGAGACTGTCTCGCAATAGAAAGTGTTTTAAAACCTGTTGAACGAAGTAAAATACATGCCCCTGGGACATTTCGATCCTGTGGTAGTAAAATTAGTAAACGTACATTTGTTTAAAGAAAATGCCTTTGGCATTTCAACTCGGAATGAGACGAAATGTATTCATTAGATGCAACCAATTAACGCATGCGTTAACATCAAAGCTGAGAAGTTCAGGTATGCGTTTGAAAGAGTGTCAAATTGTATGTCCTAATTACTCAATCAGACGCATCTGCACTTCCGGTTGTGCAAAGGTATTTTTAAATCAAAACAGATTGAAGATGGTCTATATCTCGTACCGTATTACGTTATTAAAACGTTTTCTCAATGTAATCTAGTTGTAAAATGATCGACTTTAATTTTGTTTAAAGATGCTCCACCGCCGACCGAGCATAAATGATATTCATCATTTGAACAATAAAAGGTGTTTAAGTATATAATAATAATATATATATGTCATTAGCACAAAAATAATAATAAAATGATTTCTTTATCACGTTGGTCCATGCGGAATCAGTACTTCATTCCAGATAGGATATAGAGCCACGGAATTTGTTCGGGATGCAATAAATTATTTTTGTTATATATTTTTAACTTGAAGTTAAATTAGAAGCTTTAACTTTTCAGTGGTGGTAATGGTGTATGTAAGTAAGTGAAGACAAATACTAAATCGTCTGCTCCTGTTTTTGATAGTGAAAAAATTACCATTTGTCAGCGGCGGCGCATCTTTAATATTTAACTTAAAGTTGCTAACAAAATGTAACTAAATATCAATATCAAACACAGAAGGGAATTCAGTAAGCTACTCGAAGATTCATTTTACTTAATTGATTACCACGAAAAAAATAAGGTGCGTCGGCCGGGAGTCGAACCCGGATCGACTGCTTGGAAGGCAACCATGCTAACCGTTACACCACCGACGCTGTTATTCACATGAAATAGAAAACGTTCATGATGGTGAAATAATACGTATCAACTGATTCTTTGTTCCGGTTAATACCGAACCAAAAAATCTAAATATTTATAAGTTTGACGTGAGGAAAAGATGACAATAGCATCATTTGACATGCATGTTATTTACAAGAAAAACGATGACCATAGGGCACCACCCTGATGAACCCAACGTTCGGACAAATATGAGTTTACAAGCGGAGTATTAGTCCAGTGGTTACGTCACAATTACAATAATGACTCTAAAAATGGAAAAAATGACATTGAAACACCGAAGTTGATATGCATATCAACAACCAGCATCATTGTGATATGTTATCAAATACATCATCTCATTTGTTAATTAGATAACAATTAGTGTAAATGTTTACATTATATTCATTTAATCTGCCAGAAAAGAGTTATGTAAACTGATTTCCAAAGGAAGACGTCCAAATTGAAACTTCCTGATTCGCACAGTACAGTTCGTTCCCGAGGCATCTTGGAGACGACGAAGAACGTATAGATATCGTTGTATTGACGAAAAACATAACCCGTGATAGCTCAGTTGGTAGAGCGGAGGACTGTAGTGGTTAAACTCAGAGCTATCCTTAGGTCGCTGGTTCGACTCCGGCTCGCGGGGATTGTTTTATTTTCTCAACATTTTCTATTTTAAAATTAGACATTTTAAGCACCAATTATTAGTACCTAACTCGTCTAATGAAAAGAACACAAATATTTGATTTTTGTTTCGGGCTAAGAAAACATAATAAACATAATATACACATAACATAAAGGAATTGGTATAAAAGATTGCTAATAAACAAATTCTTTAAGTTGAAGATTGTGGATTAAAGTCGCACAGTTGTTGAATATAATATAGAAGGATTTGTTGTAAGATGTAAACAACACAGTAGAACATCAGAAGTAACACGTTTACAGGGGGCAAAAATAAACGCCCAACGTGGGGCTCGAACCCACGACCCCGAGATTAAGAGTCTCGTGCTCTACCGACTGAGCTAGCCGGGCTGTTGTTTTCATTACATAACTGTCGAGTTCCTAACAAAGCAACATGACACAGTGTCAGAATCAGCTAAAAAGACAAACTAAAGTTGTTCACTTATTTTGACTTCTTGTGAAATATTCTACATTTTGAAATGAAATGATCAAATAACAAACGTGTTTATAAACTATAAACATATAACCCATTGTTATACAAAAGTCTAAAATAGATTTGGTGCTCTTTCCCTTCGAATAGTCGAATCGAAAGAAAGTAAATGATTTGTGTCAGTCAAAAAGTGATTATTAGTTATTTTGTCTAATTTTAAAAATTCCTTTTATTCAGAGTTTAATATGACGTCCTGAATTTAAAGTTTGAGTTAACGGACTGGTGTGGAAACTCCCATCTAAGCTGAATAGTGGTCAATTTAAACATGATACTCTATGAAAATGAATAGATTTGTTCTGATATTTCAATAGGATTTCTACTTCGAAAACTTTAACACTAAACGTAGAACCTAGTCGATTTAATATGAATATAGTTGGAAGCATTTGTTGGCGCCGAAAACAGTTTAGTCATTTGAGTAAATTTGTATCAAGTTCAATTGGAAATTGGAAACCGTATCTATTTCGTAATTATGATGAAATGTCAATAATTTGCTATTTTCTGCTATATACTTTAGAATAATGGGAAGGTTGATGTCGCGATATTTTGCATGTATACCCATTTCATTTAACCGTTGATATAAAAAACTGTTCTCTTAGAGGTTGATTATTTTATTGTTTATCTGGAGACTGTCTCGCAATAGAAAGTGTTTTAAAACCTGTTGAACGAAGTAAAATACATGCCCCTGGGACATTTCGATCCTGTGGTAGTAAAATTAGTAAACGTACATTTGTTTTAAAGAAAATGCCTTTGGCATTTCAACTCGGAATGAGACGAAATGTATTCATTTGATGCAACCAATTAGCATGCGTTAAACATCAAAGCTGAGAAGTTCAGGTTATGCGTTTTGAAAGAGTGTCAAAATTGATGTCCTAATTATATCAGACGCATCTGCACTTCCGGTTGTGCAAAGGTATTTTTAAATCCAAACACGTACCGTATTACGTTATTAGAACGTTTCTCAATGTAATTTGTTCGGGATGCAATTAGCACAAAAAATAATTAAAATATTTCTTTTTGGTTCAGTACTTCATTTTTAACGGAATTTGTTCGGGATGCAATAAATTATTTTTGTTATATATCTTTAACTTGAAGTTAAATTAGAAGCTTTAACTTTTCAGTGGTGGTAATGGTGTATGTAAGTAAGTGAAGACAAATACTAAATCGTCTGCTCCTGTTTTTGATTGTGAAAAATTACCATTTGTCAGCGGCGGCGCATCTTTAATATTTAACTTAAAGTTGCTAACAAAATGTAACTAAATATCAATATCAAACTCAGAAGGGAATTCAGTAAGCTACTCGAAGATTCATTTTACTTAATTGATTACCACGAAAAAAATAAGGTGCGTCGGCCGGGAGTCGAACCCGGATCGACTGCTTGGAAGGCAACCATGCTAACCGTTACACCACCGACGCTGTTATTCACATGAAATAGAAAACGTTCATGATGGTGAAATAATACGTATCAACTGATTTTTTGTTCCGGTTAATACCGAACCAAAAAATCTAAATATTTATAAGTCTGACGTGAGGAAAAGATGACAATAGCATCATTTGACATGCATGTTATTTACAAGAAAAACGATGACCATAGGGCACCACCCTGATGAACCCAACGTTCGGACAAATATGAGTTTACAAGCGGAGTATTAGTCCAGTGGTTACGTCACAATTACAATAATGACTCTAAAAATGGAAAGAATGACATTGAAACACCGAAGTTGATATGCATATCAACAACCAGCATCATTGTGATATGTTATCAAATACATCATCTCATTTGTTAATTAGATAACAATTAGTGTAAATGTTTACATTATATTCATTTAATCTGCCAGAAAAGAGTTATGTAAACTGATTTCCAAAGGAAGACGTCCAAATTGAAACTTCCTGATTCGCACAGTACAGTTCGTTCCCGAGGCATCTTGGAGACGACGAAGAACGTATAGATATCGTTGTATTGACGAAAAACATAACCCGTGATAGCTCAGTTGGTAGAGCGGAGGACTGTAGTGGTTAAACTCAGAGCTATCCTTAGGTCGCTGGTTCGACTCCGGCTCGCGGGATTGTTTTATTTTCTCAACATTTTCTATTTTAAATTAGACATTTTAAGCACCAATTATTAGTACCTAACTCGTCTAATGAAAAGAACACAAATATTTGATTTTTTGTTTCGGGTTAAGAAAACATAATAAACATAATATACACATAACATAAAGGAATTGGTATAAAAGATTGCTAATAAACAAATTCTTTAAGTTGAAGATTGTGGATTAAAGTCGCACAGTTGTTGAATATAATATAGAAGGATTTGTTGTAAGATGTAAACAACACAGTAGAACATCAGAAGTAACACGTTTACAGGGGGCAAAAATAAACGCCCAACGTGGGGCTCGAACCCACGACCCCGAGATTAAGAGTCTCGTGCTCTACCGACTGAGCTAGCCGGGCTGTTGTTTTCATTACATAACTGTCGAGTTCCTAACAAAGCAACATGACACAGTGTCAGAATCAGCTAAAAAGACAAACTAAAGTTGTTCACTTATTTTGACTTCTTGTGAAATATTCTACATTTTGAAATGAAATGATCAAATAACAAACGTGTTTATAAACTATAAACATATAACCCATTGTTATACAAAAGTCTAAAATAGATTTGGTGCTCTTTCCCTTCGAATAGTCGAATCGAAAGAAAGTAAATGATTTGTGTCAGTCAAAAAGAGATTAGTTATTTTGTCTAATTTTAAAAATTCCTTTTATTCAGAGTTTAATATGACGTCCTGAATTTAAAGTTTGAGTTAACGGACTGGTGTGGAAACTCCCATCTAAGCTGAATAGTGGTCAGTTTAAACATGATACTCTATGAAAATGAATAGATTTGTTCTGATATTTCAATAGGATTTCTACTTCGAAAACTTTAACACTAAACGTAGAACCTAGTCGATTTAATATGAATATAGTTGGAAGCATTTGTTGGCGCCGAAAACAGTTTAGTCATTTGAGTAAATTTGTATCAAGTTCAATTGGAAATTGGAAACCGTATCTATTTCGTAATTATGATGAAATGTCAATAATTTGCTATTTTCTGCTATATACTTTAGAATAATGGGAAGGTTGATGTCGCGATATTTTGCATGTATACCCATTTCATTTAACCGTTGATATAAAAAACTGTTCTCTTAGAGGTTGATTATTTTATTGTTTATCTGGAGACTGTCTCGCAATAGAAAGTGTTTTAAAACCTGTTGAACGAAGTAAAATACATGCCCCTGGGACATTTCGATCCTGTGGTAGTAAAATTAGTAAACGTACATTTGTTTAAAGAAAATGCCTTTGGCATTTCAACTCGGAATGAGACGAAATGTATTCATTAGATGCAACCAATTAACGCATGCGTTAACATCAAAGCTGAGAAGTTCAGGTATGCGTTTGAAAGAGTGTCAAAATGTATGTCCTAAATTACTCAATCAGACGCATCATCTGCACTTCCGGTTTGTGCAAAGGTATTTTTAAATCAAAACAGATTGAAGATGGTCTATATCTCGTACCGTATTAAACGTTATTAAAACGTTTTCTCAAATGTAATCTAGTTGTAAAATGATCGACTTTAATTTTGTTTAAAGATGCTCCACCGCCGACCGAGCATAAATGATAATTCATCATTTGAACAATAAATGGTGTTTAATCGTATATATATATATATATATATGTCTAATTAACACAAAAATAATATAAAATGATTTTCTTTACCCGTTGGTCCATGCGCAATCAGTACTTCATTCCAGATAGGATATAGAGCCACGGAATTTGTTCGGGATGCAATAAATTATTTTTGTTATATATTTTTAACTTGAAGTTAAATTAGAAGCTTTAACTATTCAGTGGTGGTAATGGTGTATGTAAGTAAGTGAAGACAAATACTAAATCGTCTGCTCCTGTTTTTGATAGTGAAAAATTACCATTTGTCAGCGGCGGCGCATCTTTAATATTTAACTTAAAGTTGCTAACAAAATGTAACTAAATATCAATATCAAACTCAGAAGGGAATTCAGTAAGCTACTCGAAGATTCATTTTACTTAATTGATTACCACGAAAAAAATAAGGTGCGTCGGCCGGGAGTCGAACCCGGATCGACTGCTTGGAAGGCAACCATGCTAACCGTTACACCACCGACGCTGTTATTCGCATGAAATAGAAAACGTTCATGATGGTGAAATAATACGTATCAGCTGATTCTTTGTTCCGGTTAATACCGAACCAAAAAATCTAAATATTTATAAGTTTGACGTGAGGAAAAGATGACAATAGCATCATTTGACATGCATGTTATTTACAAGAAAAACGATGACCATAGGGCACCACCCTGATGAACCCAACGTTCGGACAAATATGAGTTTACAAGCGGAGTATTAGTCCAGTGGTTACGTCACAATTACAATAATGACTCTAAAAATGGAAAGAATGACATTGAAACACCGAAGTTGATATGCATATCAACAACCAGCATCATTGTGATATGTTATCAAATACATCATCTCATTTGTTAATTAGATAACAATTAGTGTAAATGTTTACATTATATTCATTTAATCTGCCAGAAAAGAGTTATGTAAACTGATTTCCAAAGGAAGACGTCCAAATTGAAACTTCCTGATTCGCACAGTACAGTTCGTTCCCGAGGCATCTTGGAGACGACGAAGAACGTATAGATATCGTTGCATTGACGATAAACATAACCCGTGATAGCTCAGTTGGTAGAGCGGAGGACTGTAGTGGTTAAACTCAGAGCTATCCTTAGGTCGCTGGTTCGACTCCGGCTCGCGGGATTGTTTTATTTTCTCAACATTTTCTATTTTAAATTAGACATTTTAAGCACCAATTATTAGTACCTAACTCGTCTAATGAAAAGAACACAAATATTTGTTTTTTTGTTTCGGGCTAAGAAAACATAATAAACATAATAAACACATAACATAAAGGAATTGGTATAAAAAAAATTGATAATAAACAAATTCTTTAAGTTGAAGATTGTGGATTAAAGTCGCACAGTTGTTGAATATAATATAGAAGGATTTGTTGTAAGATGTGAACAACACAGTAGAACATCAGAAGTAACACGTTTACAGGGGGCAAAAATAAACGCCCAACGTGGGGCTCGAACCCACGACCCCGAGATTAAGAGTCTCGTGCTCTACCGACTGAGCTAGCCGGGCTGTTGTTTTCATTACATAACTGTCGAGTTCCTAACAAAGCAACATGACACAGTGTCAGAATCAGCTAAAAAGACAAACTAAAGTTGTTCACTTATTTTGACTTCTTGTGAAATATTCTACATTTTGAAATGAAATGATCAAATAACAAACGTGTTTATAAACTATAAACATATAACCCATTGTTATACAAAAGTCTAAAATAGATTTGGTGCTCTTTCCCTTCGAATAGTCGAATCGAAAGAAAGTAAATGATTTGTGTCAGTCAAAAAGAGATTAGTTATTTTGTCTAATTTTAAAAATTCCTTTTATTCAGAGTTTAATATGACGTCCTGAATTTAAAGTTTGAGTTAACGGACTGGTGTGGAAACTCCCATCTAAGCTGAATAGTGGTCAATTTAAACATGATACTCTATGAAAATGAATAGATTTGTTCTGATATTTCAATAGGATTTCTACTTCGAAAACTTTAACACTAAACGTAGAACCTAGTCGATTTAATATGAATATAGTTGGAAGCATTTGTTGGCGCCGAAAACAGTTTAGTCATTTGAGTAAATTTGTATCAAGTTCAATTGGAAATTGGAAACCGTATCTATTTCGTAATTATGATGAAATGTCAATAATTTGCTATTTTCTGCTATATACTTTAGAATAATGGGAAGGTTGATGTCGCGATATTTTGCATGTATACCCATTTCATTTAACCGTTGATATAAAAAACTGTTCTCTTAGAGGTTGATTATTTTATTGTTTATCTGGAGACTGTCTCGCAATAGAAAGTGTTTTAAAACCTGTTGAACGAAGTAAAATACATGCCCCTGGGACATTTCGATCCTGTGGTAGTAAAATTAGTAAACGTACATTTGTTTAAAGAAAATGCCTTTGGCATTTCAACTCGGAATGAGACGAAATGTATTCATTAGATGCAACCAATTCAGTAGGATATAGAGCCACGGAATTTGTTCGGGATGCAATAAATTATTTTTGTTATATATTTTTAACTTGAAGTTAAATTAGAAGCTTTAACTATTCAGTGGTGGTAATGGTGTATGTAAGTAAGTGAAGACAAATACTAAATCGTCTGCTCCTGTTTTTGATAGTGAAAAATTACCATTTGTCAGCGGCGGCGCATCTTTAATATTTAACTTAAAGTTGCTAACAAAATGTAACTAAATATCAATATCAAACTCAGAAGGGAATTCAGTAAGCTACTCGAAGATTCATTTTACTTAATTGATTACCACGAAAAAAATAAGGTGCGTCGGCCGGGAGTCGAACCCGGATCGACTGCTTGGAAGGCAACCATGCTAACCGTTACACCACCGACGCTGTTATTCGCATGAAATAGAAAACGTTCATGATGGTGAAATAATACGTATCAGCTGATTCTTTGTTCCGGTTAATACCGAACCAAAAAATCTAAATATTTATAAGTTTGACGTGAGGAAAAGATGACAATAGCATCATTTGACATGCATGTTATTTACAAGAAAAACGATGACCATAGGGCACCACCCTGATGAACCCAACGTTCGGACAAATATGAGTTTACAAGCGGAGTATTAGTCCAGTGGTTACGTCACAATTACAATAATGACTCTAAAAATGGAAAGAATGACATTGAAACACCGAAGTTGATATGCATATCAACAACCAGCATCATTGTGATATGTTATCAAATACATCATCTCATTTGTTAATTAGATAACAATTAGTGTAAATGTTTACATTATATTCATTTAATCTGCCAGAAAAGAGTTATGTAAACTGATTTCCAAAGGAAGACGTCCAAATTGAAACTTCCTGATTCGCACAGTACAGTTCGTTCCCGAGGCATCTTGGAGACGACGAAGAACGTATAGATATCGTTGTATTGACGAAAAACATAACCCGTGATAGCTCAGTTGGTAGAGCGGAGGACTGTAGTGGTTAAACTCAGAGCTATCCTTAGGTCGCTGGTTCGACTCCGGCTCGCGGGATTGTTTTATTTTCTCAACATTTTCTATTTTAAATTAGACATTTTAAGCACCAATTATTAGTACCTAACTCGTCTAATGAAAAGAACACAAATATTTGTTTTTTTTGTTTCGGGCTAAGAAAACATAATAAACATAATAAACACATAACATAAAGGAATTGGTATAAAAAAAAAAGATAATAAACAAATTCTTTAAGTTGAAGATTGTGGATTAAAGTCGCACAGTTGTTGAATATAATATAGAAGGATTTGTTGTAAGATGTAAACAACACAGTAGAACATCAGAAGTAACACGTTTACAGGGGGCAAAAATAAACGCCCAACGTGGGGCTCGAACCCACGACCCCGAGATTAAGAGTCTCGTGCTCTACCGACTGAGCTAGCCGGGCTGTTGTTTTCATTACATAACTGTCGAGTTCCTAACAAAGCAACATGACACAGTGTCAGAATCAGCTAAAAAGACAAACTAAAGTTGTTCACTTATTTTGACTTCTTGTGAAATATTCTACATTTTGAAATGAAATGATCAAATAACAAACGTGTTTATAAACTATAAACATATAACCCATTGTTATACAAAAGTCTAAAATAGATTTGGTGCTCTTTCCCTTCGAATAGTCGAATCGAAAGAAAGTAAATGATTTGTGTCAGTCAAAAAGAGATTAGTTATTTTGTCTAATTTTAAAAATTCCTTTTATTCAGAGTTTAATATGACGTCCTGAATTTAAAGTTTGAGTTAACGGACTGGTGTGGAAACTCCCATCTAAGCTGAATAGTGGTCAGTTTAAACATGATACTCTATGAAAATGAATAGATTTGTTCTGATATTTCAATAGGATTTCTACTTCGAAAACTTTAACACTAAACGTAGAACCTAGTCGATTTAATATGAATATAGTTGGAAGCATTTGTTGGCGCCGAAAACAGTTTAGTCATTTGAGTAAATTTGTATCAAGTTCAATTGGAAATTGGAAACCGTATCTATTTCGTAATTATGATGAAATGTCAATAATTTGCTATTTTCTGCTATATACTTTAGAATAATGGGAAGGTTGATGTCGCGATATTTTGCATGTATACCCATTTCATTTAACCGTTGATATAAAAAACTGTTCTCTTAGAGGTTGATTATTTTATTGTTTATCTGGAGACTGTCTCGCAATAGAAAGTGTTTTAAAAACCTGTTGAACGAAGTAAAATACATGCCCCTGGGACATTTCGATCCTGTGGTAGTAAAATTAGTAAACGTACATTTGTTTAAAGAAAATGCCTTTGGCATTTCAACTCGGAATGAGACGAAATGTATTCATTAGATGCAACCAATATAGGATATAGAGCCACGGAATTTGTTCGGGATGCAATTAATTATTTTTGTTATATATATTTTTTAACTTGAAGTTAAATTAGAAGCTTTAACTTTTCAGTGGTGGTAATGGTGTATGTAAGTAAGTGAAGACAAATACTAAATCGTCTGCTCCTGTTTTTGATAGTGAAAAATTACCATTTGTCAGCGGCGGCGCATCTTTAATATTTAACTTAAAGTTGCTAACAAAATGTAACTAAATATCAATATCAAACTCAGAAGGGAATTCAGTAAGCTACTCGAAGATTCATTTTACTTAATTGATTACCACGAAAAAAATAAGGTGCGTCGGCCGGGAGTCGAACCCGGATCGACTGCTTGGAAGGCAACCATGCTAACCGTTACACCACCGACGCTGTTATTCGCATGAAATAGAAAACGTTCATGATGGTGAAATAATACGTATCAACTGATTCTTTGTTCCGGTTAATACCGAACCAAAAAAATCTAAATATTTATAAGTTTGACGTGAGGAAAAGATGACAATAGCATCATCTGACATGCATGTTATTTACTAGAAAAACGATGACCATAGGGCACCACCCTGATGAACCCAACGTTCGGACAAATATGAGTTTACAAGCGGAGTATTAGTCCAGTGGTTACGTCACAATTACAATAATGACTCTAAAAATGGAAAGAATGACATTGAAACACCGAAGTTGATATGCATATCAACAACCAGCATCATTGTGATATGTTATCAAATACATCATCTCATTTGTTAATTAGATAACAATTAGTGTAAATGTTTACATTATATTCATTTAATCTGCCAGAAAAGAGTTATGTAAACTGATTTCCAAAGGAAGACGTCCAAATTGAAACTTCCTGATTCGCACAGTACAGTTCGTTCCCGAGGCATCTTGGAGACGACGAAGAACGTATAGATATCGTTGTATTGACGAAAAACATAACCCGTGATAGCTCAGTTGGTAGAGCGGAGGACTGTAGTGGTTAAACTCAGAGCTATCCTTAGGTCGCTGGTTCGACTCCGGCTCGCGGGATTGTTTTATTTTCTCAACATTTTCTATTTTAAATTAGACATTTTAAGCACCAATTATTAGTACCTAACTCGTCTAATGAAAAGAACACAAATATTTGATTTTTGTTTCGGGTTAAGAAAACATAATAAACATAATATACACATAACATAAAGGAATTGGTATAAAAGATTGATAATAAACAAATTCTTTAAGTTGAAGATTGTGGATTAAAGTCGCACAGTTGTTGAATATAATATAGAAGGATTTGTTGTAAGATGTAAACAACACAGTAGAACATCAGAAGTAACACGTTTACAGGGGGGCAAAAATAAACGCCCAACGTGGGGCTCGAACCCACGACCCCGAGATTAAGAGTCTCGTGCTCTACCGACTGAGCTAGCCGGGCTGTTGTTTTCATTACATAACTGTCGAGTTCCTAACAAAGCAACATGACACAGTGTCAGAATCAGCTAAAAAGACAAACTAAAGTTGTTCACTTATTTTGACTTCTTGTGAAATATTCTACATTTTGAAATGAAATGATCAAATAACAAACGTGTTTATAAACTATAAACATATAACCCATTGTTATACAAAAGTCTAAAATAGATTTGGTGCTCTTTCCCTTCGAATAGTCGAATCGAAAGAAAGTAAATGAATTTGTGTCAGTCAAAAAGAGATTAGTTATTTTGTCTAATTTTAAAAATTCCTTTTATTCAGAGTTTAATATGACGTCCTGAATTTAAAGTTTGAGTTAACGGACTGGTGTGGAAACTCCCATCTAAGCTGAATAGTGGTCAATTTAAACATGATACTCTATGAAAATGAATAGATTTGTTCTGATATTTCAATAGGATTTCTACTTCGAAAACTTTAACACTAAACGTAGAACCTAGTCGATTTAATATGAATATAGTTGGAAGCATTTGTTGGCGCCGAAAACAGTTTAGTCATTTGAGTAAATTTGTATCAAGTTCAATTGGAAATTGGAAACCGTATCTATTTCGTAATTATGATGAAATGTCAATAATTTGCTATTTTCTGCTATATACTTTAGAATAATGGGAAGGTTGATGTCGCGATATTTTGCATGTATACCCATTTCATTTAACCGTTGATATAAAAAACTGTTCTCTTAGAGGTTGATTATTTTATTGTTTATCTGGAGACTGTCTCGCAATAGAAAGTGTTTTAAAACCTGTTGAACGAAGTAAAATACATGCCCCTGGGACATTTCGATCCTGTGGTAGTAAAATTAGTAAACGTACATTTGTTTAAAGAAAATGCCTTTGGCATTTCAACTCGGAATGAGACGAAATGTATTCATTAGATGCAACCAATTAGGATATAGAGCCACGGAATTTGTTCGGGATGCAATAAATTATTTTTGTTATATATTTTTAACTTGAAGTTAAATTAGAAGCTTTAACTATTCAGTGGTGGTAATGGTGTATGTAAGTAAGTGAAGACAAATACTAAATCGTCTGCTCCTGTTTTTGATTGTGAAAAATTACCATTTGTCAGCGGCGGCGCATCTTTAATATTTAACTTAAAGTTGCTAACAAAATGTAACTAAATATCAATATCAAACTCAGAAGGGAATTCAGTAAGCTACTCGAAGATTCATTTTACTTAATTGATTACCACGAAAAAAATAAGGTGCGTCGGCCGGGAGTCGAACCCGGATCGACTGCTTGGAAGGCAACCATGCTAACCGTTACACCACCGACGCTGTTATTCGCATGAAATAGAAAACGTTCATGATGGTGAAATAATACGTATCAGCTGATTCTTTGTTCCGGTTAATACCGAACCAAAAAATCTAAATATTTATAAGTTTGACGTGAGGAAAAGATGACAATAGCATCATTTGACATGCATGTTATTTACAAGAAAAACGATGACCATAGGGCACCACCCTGATGAACCCAACGTTCGGACAAATATGAGTTTACAAGCGGAGTATTAGTCCAGTGGTTACGTCACAATTACAATAATGACTCTAAAAATGGAAAGAATGACATTGAAACACCGAAGTTGATATGCATATCAACAACCAGCATCATTGTGATATGTTATCAAATACATCATCTCATTTGTTAATTAGATAACAATTAGTGTAAATGTTTACATTATATTCATTTAATCTGCCAGAAAAGAGTTATGTAAACTGATTTCCAAAGGAAGACGTCCAAATTGAAACTTCCTGATTCGCACAGTACAGTTCGTTCCCGAGGCATCTTGGAGGACGACGAAGAACGTATAGATATCGTTGCATTGACGATAAACATAACCCGTGATAGCTCAGTTGGTAGAGCGGAGGACTGTAGTGGTTAAACTCAGAGCTATCCTTAGGTCGCTGGTTCGACTCCGGCTCGCGGGATTGTTTTATTTTCTCAACATTTTCTATTTTAAATTAGACATTTTAAGCACCAATTATTAGTACCTAACTCGTCTAATGAAAAGAACACAAATATTTGATTTTTGTTTCGGGTTAAGAAAACATAATAAACATAATATACACATAACATAAAGGAATTGGTATAAAAGATTGCTAATAAACAAATTCTTTAAGTTGAAGATTGTGGATTAAAGTCGCACAGTTGTTGAATATAATATAGAAGGATTTGTTGTAAGATGTAAACAACACAGTAGAACATCAGAAGTAACACGTTTACAGGGGGCAAAAATAAACGCCCAACGTGGGGCTCGAACCCACGACCCCGAGATTAAGAGTCTCGTGCTCTACCGACTGAGCTAGCCGGGCTGTTGTTTTCATTACATAACTGTCGAGTTCCTAACAAAGCAACATGACACAGTGTCAGAATCAGCTAAAAAGACAAACTAAAGTTGTTCACTTATTTTGACTTCTTGTGAAATATTCTACATTTTGAAATGAAATGATCAAATAACAAACGTGTTTATAAACTATAAACATATAACCCATTGTTATACAAAAGTCTAAAATAGATTTGGTGCTCTTTCCCTTCGAATAGTCGAATCGAAAGAAAGTAAATGATTTGTGTCAGTCAAAAAGAGATTAGTTATTTTGTCTAATTTTAAAAATTCCTTTTATTCAGAGTTTAATATGACGTCCTGAATTTAAAGTTTGAGTTAACGGACTGGTGTGGAAACTCCCATCTAAGCTGAATAGTGGTCAATTTAAACATGATACTCTATGAAAATGAATAGATTTGTTCTGATATTTCAATAGGATTTCTACTTCGAAAACTTTAACACTAAACGTAGAACCTAGTCGATTTAATATGAATATAGTTGGAAGCATTTGTTGGCGCCGAAAA
This sequence comes from Argopecten irradians, assembly GCF_041381155.1. Taxonomy (NCBI): domain Eukaryota; kingdom Metazoa; phylum Mollusca; class Bivalvia; order Pectinida; family Pectinidae; genus Argopecten; species Argopecten irradians. The sequence goes on from NW_027188229.1 coordinate 18,504, forward strand.
CAGTTTAGTCATTTGAGTAAATTTGTATCAAGTTCAATTGGAAATTGGAAACCGTATCTATTTCGTAATTATGATGAAATGTCAATAATTTGCTATTTTCTGCTATATACTTTAGAATAATGGGAAGGTTGATGTCGCGATATTTTGCATGTATACCCATTTCATTTAACCGTTGATATAAAAAACTGTTCTCTTAGAGGTTGATTATTTTATTGTTTATCTGGAGACTGTCTCGCAATAGAAAGTGTTTTTAAAACCTGTTGAACGAAGTAAAATACATGCCCCTGGGACATTTCGATCCTGTGGTAGTAAAATTAGTAAACGTACATTTGTTTAAAGAAAATGCCTTTGGCATTTCAACTCGGAATGAGACGAAATGTATTCATTAGATGCAACCAATTAGGATATAGAGCCACGGAATTTGTTCGGGATGCAATAAATTATTTTTGTTATATATTTTTAACTTGAAGTTAAAATAGAAGCTTTAACTTTTCAGTGGTGGTAATGGTGTATGTAAGTAAGTGAAGACAAATACTAAATCGTCTGCTCCTGTTTTTGATAGTGAAAAATTACCATTTGTCAGCGGCGGCGCATCTTTAATATTTAACTTAAAGTTGCTAACAAAATGTAACTAAATATCAATATCAAACTCAGAAGGGAATTCAGTAAGCTACTCGAAGATTCATTTTACTTAATTGATTACCACGAAAAAAATAAGGTGCGTCGGCCGGGAGTCGAACCCGGATCGACTGCTTGGAAGGCAACCATGCTAACCGTTACACCACCGACGCTGTTATTCGCATGAAATAGAAAACGTTCATGATGGTGAAATAATACGTATCAGCTGATTCTTTGTTCCGGTTAATACCGAACCAAAAAATCTAAATATTTATAAGTTTGACGTGAGGAAAAGATGACAATAGCATCATTTGACATGCATGTTATTTACAAGAAAAACGATGACCATAGGGCACCACCCTGATGAACCCAACGTTCGGACAAATATGAGTTTACAAGCGGAGTATTAGTCCAGTGGTTACGTCACAATTACAATAATGACTCTAAAAATGGAAAGAATGACATTGAAACACCGAAGTTGATATGCATATCAACAACCAGCATCATTGTGATATGTTATCAAATACATCATCTCATTTGTTAATTAGATAACAATTAGTGTAAATGTTTACATTATATTCATTTAATCTGCCAGAAAAGAGTTATGTAAACTGATTTCCAAAGGAAGACGTCCAAATTGAAACTTCCTGATTCGCACAGTACAGTTCGTTCCCGAGGCATCTTGGAGACGACGAAGAACGTATAGATATCGTTGTATTGACGAAAAACATAACCCGTGATAGCTCAGTTGGTAGAGCGGAGGACTGTAGTGGTTAAACTCAGAGCTATCCTTAGGTCGCTGGTTCGACTCCGGCTCGCGGGATTGTTTTATTTTCTCAACATTTTCTATTTTAAATTAGACATTTTAAGCACCAATTATTAGTACCTAACTCGTCTAATGAAAAGAACACAAATATTTGATTTTTGTTTCGGGTTAAGAAAACATAATAAACATAATATACACATAACATAAAGGAATTGGTATAAAAGATTGCTAATAAACAAATTCTTTAAGTTGAAGATTGTGGATTAAAGTCGCACAGTTGTTGAATATAATATAGAAGGATTTGTTGTAAGATGTAAACAACACAGTAGAACATCAGAAGTAACACGTTTACAGGGGGCAAAAATAAACGCCCAACGTGGGGCTCGAACCCACGACCCCGAGATTAAGAGTCTCGTGCTCTACCGACTGAGCTAGCCGGGCTGTTGTTTTCATTACATAACTGTCGAGTTCCTAACAAAGCAACATGACACAGTGTCAGAATCAGCTAAAAAGACAAACTAAAGTTGTTCACTTATTTTGACTTCTTGTGAAATATTCTACATTTTGAAATGAAATGATCAAATAACAAACGTGTTTATAAACTATAAACATATAACCCATTGTTATACAAAAGTCTAAAATAGATTTGGTGCTCTTTCCCTTCGAATAGTCGAATCGAAAGAAAGTAAATGATTTGTGTCAGTCAAAAAGAGATTAGTTATTTTGTCTAATTTTAAAAATTCCTTTTATTCAGAGTTTAATATGACGTCCTGAATTTAAAGTTTGAGTTAACGGACTGGTGTGGAAAACTCCCATCTAAGCTGAATAGTGGTCAATTTAAACATGATACTCTATGAAAATGAATAGATTTGTTCTGATATTTCAATAGGATTTCTACTTCGAAAACTTTAACACTAAACGTAGAACCTAGTCGATTTAATATGAATATAGTTGGAAGCATTTGTTGGCGCAGTTTAGTCATTTGAGTAAATTTGTATCAAGTTCAATTGGAAATTGGAAACCGTATCTATTTCGTAATTATGATGAAATGTCAATAATTTGCTATTTTCTGCTATATACTTTAGAATAATGGGAAGGTTGATGTCGCGATATTTTGCATGTATACCCATTTCATTTAACCGTTGATATAAAAAACTGTTCTCTTAGAGGTTGATTATTTTATTGTTTATCTGGAGACTGTCTCGCAATAGAAAGTGTTTTAAAACCTGTTGAACGAAGTAAAATACATGCCCCTGGGACATTTCGATCCTGTGGTAGTAAAATTAGTAAACGTACATTTGTTTAAAGAAAATGCCTTTGGCATTTCAACTCGGAATGAGACGAAATGTATTCATTAGATGCAACCAATTAGGATATAGAGCCACGGAATTTGTTCGGGATGCAATAAATTATTTTTGTTATATATTTTTAACTTGAAGTTAAATTAGAAGCTTTAACTATTCAGTGGTGGTAATGGTGTATGTAAGTAAGTGAAGACAAATACTAAATCGTCTGCTCCTGTTTTTGATAGTGAAAAATTACCATTTGTCAGCGGCGGCGCATCTTTAATATTTAACTTAAAGTTGCTAACAAAATGTAACTAAATATCAATATCAAACTCAGAAGGGAATTCAGTAAGCTACTCGAAGATTCATTTTACTTATTTGATTACCACGAAAAAAATAAGGTGCGTCGGCCGGGAGTCGAACCCGGATCGACTGCTTGGAAGGCAACCATGCTAACCGTTACACCACCGACGCTGTTATTCGCATAAAATAGAAAACGTTCATCATGGTGAAATAATACGTATCAGCTGATTCTTTGTTCCGGTTAATACCGAACCAAAAAATCTAAATATTTATAAGTTTGACGTGAGGAAAAGATGACAATAGCATCATTTGACATGCATGTTATTTACAAGAAAAACGATGACCATAGGGCACCACCCTGATGAACCCAACGTTCGGACAAATATGAGTTTACAAGCGGAGTATTAGTCCAGTGGTTACGTCACAATTACAATAATGACTCTAAAAATGGAAAGAATGACATTGAAACACCGAAGTTGATATGCATATCAACAACCAGCATCATTGTGATATGTTATCAAATACATCATCTCATTTGTTAATTAGATAACAATTAGTGTAAATGTTTACATTATATTCATTTAATCTGCCAGAAAAGAGTTATGTAAACTGATTTCCAAAGGAAGACGTCCAAATTGAAACTTCCTGATTCGCACAGTACAGTTCGTTCCCGAGGCATCTTGGAGACGACGAAGAACGTATAGATATCGTTGTATTGACGAAAAACATAACCCGTGATAGCTCAGTTGGTAGAGCGGAGGACTGTAGTGGTTAAACTCAGAGCTATCCTTAGGTCGCTGGTTCGACTCCGGCTCGCGGGATTGTTTTATTTTCTCAACATTTTCTATTTTAAATTAGACATTTTAAGCACCAATTATTAGTACCTAACTCGTCTAATGAAAAAAACACAAATATTTGATTTTTGTTTCGGGTTAAGAAAACATAATAAACATAATATACACATAACATAAAGGAATTGGTATAAAAGATTGCTAATAAACAAATTCTTTAAGTTGAAGATTGTGGATTAAAGTCGCACAGTTGTTGAATATAATATAGAAGGATTTGTTGTAAGATGTAAACAACACAGTAGAACATCAGAAGTAACACGTTTCAGGGGGCAAAAATAAACGCCCAACGTGGGGCTCGAACCCACGACCCCGAGATTAAGAGTCTCGTGCTCTACCGACTGAGCTAGCCGGGCTGTTGTTTTCATTACATAACTGTCGAGTTCCTAACAAAGCAACATGACACAGTGTCAGAATCAGCTAAAAAGACAAACTAAAGTTGTTCACTTATTTTGACTTCTTGTGAAATATTCTACATTTTGAAATGAAATGATCAAATAACAAACGTGTTTATAAACTATAAACATATAACCCATTGTTATACAAAAGTCTAAAATAGATTTGGTGCTCTTTCCCTTCGAATAGTCGAATCGAAAGAAAGTAAATGATTTGTGTCAGTCAAAAAGAGATTAGTTATTTTGTCTAATTTTAAAAATTCCTTTTATTCAGAGTTTAATATGACGTCCTGAATTTAAAGTTTGAGTTAACGGACTGGTGTGGAAACTCCCATCTAAGCTGAATAGTGGTCAATTTAAACATGATACTCTATGAAAATGAATAGATTTGTTCTGATATTTCAATAGGATTTCTACTTCGAAAACTTTAACACTAAACGTAGAACCTAGTCGATTTAATATGAATATAGTTGGAAGCATTTGTTGGCGCCGAAAACAGTTTAGTCATTTGAGTAAATTTGTATCAAGTTCAATTGGAAATTGGAAACCGTATCTATTTCGTAATTATGATGAAATGTCAATAATTTGCTATTTTCTGCTATATACTTTAGAATAATGGGAAGGTTGATGTCGCGATATTTTGCATGTATACCCATTTCATTTAACCGTTGATATAAAAAACTGTTCTCTTAGAGGTTGATTATTTTATTGTTTATCTGGAGACTGTCTCGCAATAGAAAGTGTTTTAAAACCTGTTGAACGAAGTAAAATACATGCCCCTGGGACATTTCGATCCTGTGGTAGTAAAATTAGTAAACGTACATTTGTTTAAAGAAAATGCCTTTGGCATTTCAACTCGGAATGAGACGAAATGTATTCATTAGATGCAACCAATTAGGATATAGAGCCACGGAATTTGTTCGGGATGCAATAAATTATTTTTGTTATATATTTTTAACTTGAAGTTAAATTAGAAGCTTTAACTATTCAGTGGTGGTAATGGTGTATGTAAGTAAGTGAAGACAAATACTAAATCGTCTGCTCCTGTTTTTGATAGTGAAAAATTAAAATTTGTCAGCAGCGGCGGCGCATCTTTAATATTTAACTTAAAGTTGCTAACAAAATGTAACTAAATATCAATATCAAACTCAGAAGGGAATTCAGTAAGCTACTCGAAGATTCATTTTACTTAATTGATTACCACGAAAAAAATAAGGTGCGTCGGCCGGGAGTCGAACCCGGATCGACTGCTTGGAAGGCAACCATCACTGGTGAATATAAAACTCTGAATTTCCTCGTTTTTGGGTAGTTTTAAGCAACAACTCTGAGTTTTTCAGCGTGTCACGATTATATTCAGTGTGGTCAGGTTATATTCAGAATTGTAACCGAAATCTCAGCGTGTTACATTATATTCAGAGTGAAGACCGAAAACTCAAGAGTGTACTATTAAACTCAGCGTGTCAGATTAAACTCTGCCTGTTCGGTTATATTCAGAGTGAAGACCGAAAAACTCAGCACGCCCGATTATATTCAGCGTGTCAGATTAAACTCAGCATGTTCGGTTATATTCAGAGTGAAGACCGAAAACTCGGACTGGAAGATTATATTCAGCGTGTTAGATTAAACTCAGCATGTTCGGTTATATTCAGAGTGAAGACCGAAAACTCAGCATGTTCGGTTATATTCAGAGTGAAGACCGAAAACTCAGCATGTCCGATTAAATTCAGCGTGTCATATTAAACTCAGCACGTTCGGTTATATTCAGAGTGAAGACCGAAAACTCAGCATGTCCGATTAAATTCAGCGTGTCATATTAAACTCAGCATGTTCGGTTATATTCAGAGTGAAGACCGAAAACTCAGCGTGTCCGATTATATTCAGCATGTTCTTTTAAATTCAGAGTTTAGTGTCAATCAAACTTGCGCAGAGCGGGGACCCCGGGTCAGTCCTTCCTAGCCACGGGGGGCATCACACCTCGTGTGCTACTGCGTAGTTGAGCTGTCAATCACCGGCGCGGTACGTTATATACAGGCACTGTTCCTCAGTAAAGATAGCGTGAGGTCGAAGAATGTTTACAACCGGGTCCTCAAATGTATACGTACTAGATATAGCCGATAAACAATTGATGATTCTTTAATTTAATTTTATAATGAATGTATAATTTTCAGCAACGGGATCTAATAATCAGTCTAATATTATAGAGACGGCCAAATGAAGAGACCGAGTCCGAGTCAAATATTGAAGGACCACGTGTAGACTCTATTACTAGATCTCGACGAGACGAACAACTATGTGTATGACAAACAATTCAATGGACTCATAATTCCCTGATCCCGCGCCTTAAAGTTTCTCTACTAATTTGAATTTTGACACCATTTTCGAAAAACATCACTGATTATCCACGTTCAGTCTTAAATATATTTGACCGTCCGAATTATGACGACCTTATCTAAACTTACCTGTCTAAAACTAAAGCCAGGTCTAAATAAAAATGTCCGTGGTCAATAACTAATTTGTTATGACTTACGTGTATCGTCTCTAATTTAGCTTACGACCGCTACATAGCTATACCAATATTTTACCAGGAATTCATGTTTGAAAAAGTAACTTTATCGGCTTCTCAATATGAGTTTCATACCCATTGTCTAATGAAGATTGCCTTTATACGCAAGCCTCATCCACAGACGACACTCTGGTCATCGGAAGCAAGGACGAATAAATCCTTGTCAGAAGATACTTCTGTGGACAGTTATATAGAATATTGTCCATAAGCCGTCAGCAGGATCTGTATTTGGCGTTCTTCATATACGGAATTTTGTTTTCATTAAAAAAATTCTCACAATAATACGGACGGATTTCCACTGCTTCTCATTGTCATAGAGCAATCTGTGTCATAGAGCCGGTGTAACGTTGAAAATGGACCTCCGTTGAAAATTGACCTCGGGTCAGTTTTCAACGTTGAAAAATGACCCCGAAAACCGCTGAAAACTGAACTTTAAGCGCACTTTTCACACCGACCCGTTGAAAATGGACCCCGTTGAAAAGTGACCCCATAAGAATTCGATGTTTTATTATGTAACCCAACTTTCCCGATGACTCGCCTCAGTCGGCTCGATCATTATATCTTACTTTGGAAAAAATGAATGCCAATATTCAATGTCATTATTTTGAAAGGCCAAGATTAATTTTTTGTACATGTACATTTTTATCTGTTTTTTTTATGATACTATGAAGCAAATAAGTGCAGAAATTAGCAAACAGTTGTCGGATAAATGCATCAGTTAGTTTGGTTTGGTTTATTCTTGTTTTATGTCCTATTAACAGGACGTGCCAGGTTTAGGAGGTAGTGGAAAGTCAGAGTATCTAGAGAAAAAACACCGACCTAGGTCCAATACCTGGCAACTGCACACGTGGGACCAAGGCTAATGTAAGGGAATCAAACTAAACATTAAATATTTATTTAGGCATCGATAGGCTGACATTAACATTGTAAAGATATTTCAAAATCAGAAAGCACACATCCAGGAAAAAGTAAAAGACAGAATGTATTTAAACGTTTTTAAATTTAACTAATGTTTGAATTGTGCATGTCCAATCACAACGAAAATAGTGCATGTGTTTATAGATTATGATTATTGGGTCATCGGACAGTTTCTGATCTTCGAAAGTCAGTTGGAGTTATTTAATTTATTACGTAATATTTACGTGTTATATCACTTAAAGATGTTCCTGTTTTTTTCACAGAGAAAAATACCCTTCGTAAGCGGTGGAGAATCTTACAAAGCCTTAATACAGAAAAAGAAATCTACGTTTTGCTTATTACTTGTGAGAGCATTAATTAGCCAGTGAATGCTAGATAAATATTTACATATTTTTATGTTTTTGAGCCCCACAGGTTTGATTATGTGCGACATAGTTCGAATGTCTATACTATATTCTATATAGAATGAAGTAATGATTGCGCATGCACCAAAGGCGAAATAAATTATTTTATGTTATTTTTGTGTTAATTAGGCATATATATACACGATTAAACACCAATTTGTTCAAATGACGAATATCATTTATGCTCTGTCGGCGATGGAGCATTTTTAACTTAGTCTGATCAGTGACTCGTGGTTTTACAGGTAATTTGGAGCGCGCGAAAATATTCACGTGCATCATGATCGATTATGTTGAATCACGTGATGAGGCTTTCGTTGTTGAAGTTTGAAGCGCGCGAAATACCCACGTGCATCTTGCTCCGTTCGGTTCGGAATCACATGATCAAGCTTCTGTGGTTGTAGTTAGTACCGCGCGAAACTGCATTTCCCTGCTATAATCATGGACAGGAAGACGTATAATGAAATACGGAGATTCAAAGAGCAAGGGACATATCCCAAACGGATGAAAACGTACAACAATCAAAGAAATTTCAGAAGACTTTGTGTAAAATATACATTAGTGAAAGGTGCACTGTTTTTCAAACATGGAAGTCAAAGTCTGAGAGTTATAACGAAGGAGGAGCGCGGGAAAGTGTTACAAAGTGTCCATACCAATGAATTCGGAGGTCACCTTGGGGTTAATAAAACGTGAGTACATTATTAACCTTGTAAATATACAATAACTATATTGGCTATTGTGTGCTATTTCGTTATTGCGTCTCAAGAACTATGGTGATTGACACGACAGATCGAAATAACGAAAAACATATCAATATCTCGGTATTTAGCGTTATTTCCAAACAAGTGCATATGCTAAATTTTCTTCGTCCTGATATTCCCTCTTAAAAATATTTTGTAGCTTCCTCAAGATACTAAGCTGGCATCATGTTTTTTTCGAACGTTTTGAACAATAACGAATCCAGCTCGCTCATTACCAGTTTTCATACGATAATTAAAATGCACTTCATAATTATTTAATAACTTAAATGTAGCGTCTGTGACTCGCACATTTTGATGAGAATACGAAACTTATAGAATGACTAACTTATAGACATCCATATTCGTTCCTGCAGTATCAGAAATTTTGTAACATATAAATATAATAATATGTTTGGGGAAAAGCTGCAGATTATTGATAGCAGTCATGCTTTTATTTTATCAGATGGAAGAAGATAAGAGAACGTTTCCATTGGAAGACGTCATTTTCCGATGTCCGAGAGTATGTGGCAAGATGCAATCAATGCCAGAGAAAGGGTACATTAAAGAAAGCTAAAAAACCTCTCCACCCGATCCCTGTACCAGAACAAGCCTTTAAGCAGATAGGGATGGATATTGTAGGTCCATTACAGGAAACAAAAAATGGTATGTATAAACACAACACAACACCACGTGCACGCCACACCACACCACACCACACACCACACAACACAACACACAACACAACAATACTCAACCACAAAACACCACAAAACACCACACAACAACACAACACACAACTACATAACAACACAACCACACAACAACATACAACACAACACACAACAACACACATACACACAACACCACACACACAACACAACAATACTCAACCACAAAACACCACAAAACACCACACAACAACACAACACACAACTACATAACAACACAACCACACAACAACACACAAAAATACAACAACACACAACAATACAACACTCAACCACAAAACACCACACAACAACACATCACACAACAACATACAACACAACACACAACAACACACATACACACAACACCACACACACAACACAACACGACAGCACCACTCACGACAACACACAATAAACACACAACAACATACAACACACAACAACACACATCACACAACAACAACACCTCAACACACAACACAACATCACATAACACCAAACAACAATACAACACCAAACAACAATAAAACACCACACAACAACACAACACCAAACAACCACACACAACAGCACAACACAACACAACGCAACACAGCAAAACCACACGCAGATCACAACATAACTGATGAATACGCAGATATATAATACATGTATTCTTGTATTGCAGGGAATAAATATATATTAACATTCACCGAATACCTGACAAAGTGGGTGGACGCTAAAGCAATTCCAAGTAAGAATGCAGAAACGGTACTCAAGTGCTTTGAACATTTCATCTCTAATCATGGTGTTCCAGAAACTCTTATAACCGACCAAGGGCGCGAATTTTGCAACGTATTAAACGAGGCTTTTTGCAAAAGAATGGGAATACAGCACCGAATAGCTTCTCCGTATCATCCACAGACGGGGGCCTTACAGAGAGGTATAACCGGACACTATGTACAATGATTTCGTCTTATACAAACGAAAATTGCGACGACTGGGATGAAAAGTTGGATTTTGCCCTGTTTGCATACAGAACGGCGAATCACGAGTCTACAAAAATGGACCCATTCTCATTAGTATACGGTAGAAAAGCTGTGCTGCCAGTTGAACTGGATTTATCTGTTGTCGGAGAAGATTTATCAAATGAGGCTGCTCTGCAGTTAAGGGTGGAGAGTTTTGTGAACTTAGCTGCATCACGGAAACAGGCATCGGAACATGTGAAGCGGGCACAGGGTCGACAGAAACATTATCATGACAAGAAAGCGTCAAAAACAATAATCCATAAGGGTGACCAAGTCCTTCTTCATAACACCAGGAAAAATACGAGAAAAGGAGGAAAGCTTGATTCGCGATGGCTTGGCCCATACAGGATTGAATCTGTTCTTCCGAAAGGGACCTATCGCCTTGATGGTTTGCGAAGCATCATCAATGCCAATAGACTGAAGCACTACTTGAAGGACTGTTCTGACGCAGGTGGTAGTGACATTTCGGAAAAAGAAACTAATATGATACCGTTATCCAAGCATGGGGATATGGATATGAACTCTACACAGAAAAATAATAGTACCCACGACAATAGTTCCTTACCGCTCAAGGAACGGATAGAGGAAAGGGATCATTCTCCGGATTCCGATTACTCAGGAACAACTTGTTCGTACGTGTTCCAGTCAGATTTACATGAAGGAGATGATACAATTTCTTGCACGCATGTTGAAACGGAACGCGCAAAACCTATTTTGTTTGCGAAGGTGGACAGAAAATGGCAGGAAGATAAATCCGCACAGTTTGGAATAAAGGTAAAAAATTATCACCCCGACTCCACGTCCCAATACATTGATGTATGTACCCGTCCCGGGGATACGATTCCAATGAGAGGAGACGGAAATTGCCTTTTTAGAGCATTCAGTTATGTGTTGTTTGGGGTACAGTCGTATCATGTGTTGATACGCGATTACATAATAGATTACATGAAACAAAACGAAAAAGTTTTCAACAATATCACCTCTACACCAGTACACGCATACATTAAGGAAACTCAAATAGGAGAAGTTGGCACCTGGGGCACGGAAGTAGAAATATTGGCTATGGCAACGAAACTGAACACAAACATATACGTATATTGTGAATACGGCGAGGATGGGGAATGTTCGTGGCTGCTGTATGGACCACTTGGAGATACGGGAAATGTTGTTGAACATAAAAAACATTTATATTAAAAACATACACGGACATTTTGAGCCCGTCGTGTCTGTCGATAACGAGGAAAACGCATTTATAAAGAATCCGTACATTGGAATAAAGCACAGTTTACCAAAAAGATATTGGAAACATGTTTCCGCGGGGACTCTTGATGCAATTCTTGTGGATAATCACCACGACGAGAATATTTGTATGGAGCAAGGCCATGTCCAGGACATCTTTGTGAAGTCGTACACAGATGTTCCATACAAAATTGAGGGAACGGAAAATGTGGTTAGAGACATAGATCCGAATGTGTGTTTAACCTTCTATGTGACACCGAGAATTTCGCTGAGAAAGTTGTTGAAAAGTCAAAGTACTTGTAAGCTGCTTGTGCATATGTATGCACAAGTCATATTTCAGATTAGGGACTTCTATTAAAAATATTGTGTGAATTTGAGTCTCGCAAAGATATTTGTGGTAAACGTCGAAATAGTTTTTAGTACATACTCATAAGATATATATATACATGCGTATCTGTCACGAAAACATGTATTAAAATCTTAATACCCATTGAGTGGTATTGTTGGTCTTGTTATGATTATACATATTAAACATCTCCTGAAGAGCAGCGATAATGCAGACTTGTTTTGATTTTTTAATATATTATATAATATACAAATTGTGTTCCTGTACGCAACCACCATAAGGCGGGTTCAGTTGTTTGAGTTATAATTTGTGACGTAAAATAAATCGTCGTCGAAAATATAATCATAAAAAAACAATTAATAATATCCCATAATTATAGTTTTGAAACACTTTTCATTGGTACTCGGAAGTGAACATTACATAATACAAAATTTGCATGCAGTTGATAACAACAATTCCTTTATATTTACTGTGTTGCCTCAGTGTTATATAGCAATTCCTCAGTTTGAGAACATATTAACAGTATCTACACGGACGGACGGACAAAATGACTTTAGAAAAATGAAAGTTTTGAAGTGCCGTATTCTCCGTAATAAACCCACAGGCACCTAAAATATTTAAATGAGGTATTTGTTACGATGATAACAATACAAAATTTCAATTCAAATAGCGGTGATTACGTAATTTAAATACCAGCACAGAAGGGGCGCTTAAATATTAGGAATGGCGATAACAGAATTAGAGAATTATATTTGTTCAACAGCTATATATGTTTATGTACTAAGGTCATTTTTCAACAGACGATCCGTTGAGAGTTTGCCAAGGTCATTTTTCAACGGTCATTTTTCAACAGACCTGCCGTTGAAAATTGACCCTAGACGCTGTCAATTTTCAACGGCATGTTCAATTTTCAACGGCATTCGGGGTCCGTTTTCAACGTTGAAAAATGACCCGAGGTCAATTTTCAACGGAGGTCCATTTTCAACGTTACACCGGCTTCCGGCGTC
>NW_027188230.1:0-31632 GCF_041381155.1 Argopecten irradians
AAAATAAACACTCGACATGGAAAATGTGTAATTATTTAGTTGTGTTAATTAGAATGTAAACATCGGATGTATAGCTGAAGAAAAAAAAAGAAGATTTTTAATAAAAAAAAGAACACAAACCTGGAGGCAAGTGGAAACATTCAATTAAGATTTCTATCATAATTTATCTCATTTAATATTTTTATCAATGTATCACATTTGATGAGTTTTACTTTGTTATGTGGAGATAAAGCACTTGATTGCCATCTAAATGTCATGACGTCCATATCAAATAAGTGTCAAAAATGAATCTAATATCAGATTTTATACTAACATGCATATTGCTCTGAAATGACATATTGCATTTCGTAAGAGGAACTGCCATGTACATCACCACTGGAATTTCGTATATCTGATAAGCGATCCGTTTGTTACACCATACGTATGCTTTCTGCTTTTATATAATACATGTATTGCACTAACAAAATGTAGGTAATCATTTCGCTTCAATTAGATCAAAATACAAAGAATGATGAATCTGACAGTACTGTCTAAAATCTTTTTTCTGCTCTTATTTTGTATTTGTAAAATTAAAACCAATGCATTGAGAGTACTGTAATTTTCAAAATGTAATTGATTGGTGCATGAATTAACATTAAAAGCTTATATATTATTGATTCGTGATATGGAAAACCACGGCACATCATAACTTTAAGTCAGAATTTAGGATACAATTTAACCCTCTTTTCCTTTCTTTACACAGGCTTTGGATCGAACATTTGAGTTCGCCGATCCATTTCTTTCAAAAAATAAGAAGCAATTTCTAAACAAATACCTTGCTGATTATATTTTGCAAGAGATCTCTCCCAACTTTATTATACGTATCTAATTAACACAATTGAACATGAAGTTTGCATTCTATTGAATTCTACACTTTGAAATAAAACAAAACATAAAGCCAAGGACATGTTCAGAAGGAAACCTACTAGTGAATCGATTAAAGAAGCATATGTTCAAGATCCTCCACCCGCGACAGACAGCATAAATAATAAGTGATCTTTGGACAATAAATTGATGTTTAAATCGTGCATACTATGTGTCTAATTAACACAAAAAATATATATAGGATCTTACATGAGTGTATTCATTTCATATGAGGTCAGAAGTTTTTATGAAACGAGTCCAAGAAAGAGTTTTTACTTTTTTGCGAGCCTTGGAGGCAGTAAAAATCATAAAACTTCGAGACGAGTTTCACGGCTATAAAATCTAATATGAAATTAACGCGTAAGAACAAGATACTCAATTTTACTTTTTATCACATAACTAAAAATCCTACACTATAACAAAAAAACTTCACGTCAAAATGTAGTCCGAAAATGTACTCGCTTCAGCAGGTGAGCCTGACCATTTTGATAATCATATTAAAGTAGAAACATTTCGTAATCCTGTAATCCTGACATCATGTCAATTTTTTTCATGTCGTCATTTTATTGTTTCTGTCTGACGTCACCAATGAATTTACCTCAAGCACAAATAAAAAAATCGCTCCAGGTCATATTACCCCCAGTGACATACGTTATCAAAGATGCAATTACTCTCGGGCGAAATTACTTGATCTTCAAATTGAAAAGTTGTGTCCCAATAAAAAAGTTTTATTAAAATTGTCATTTTATATTTTATTGTTATTGTAACAATTATCGTACCTGGCCATTCCATATTAAACTTAATATTATATGTGATATTTTTAGGAACCTCAATTAGATATTAAAATTGAATATGAAATAAATTTGCACTCATTAGATTAGAACACTTTATTCTAATGATTCATAATCTTTGTGTCAAAATTAATGTTGTCGAACGAATGTCCATTTACTGAAAAACATTACTTGGAAGTTTGGTGTGCTCCTTTTTCATAAAAAAATTTTACCATTTTCGTTAAGTCAATACTGGTTATCGGCTTAAGACTTTTCGTCATCTGGGAAAACAACAGACCACCCTGGTTACATGCGTAAACCTTTGTTTATTACAACATCCATTAACTTAATTTTAAAGGAATCGTCCATTAGTTTTATCACTCGTTATTTCTATAGATAGTATCCCATATAAAGTTAAAATTACTCAAACTTGATTACAAGAATTTAGATTCAAATTTAAATCACTATTGAAAAATTGAAATCACACGTGAGTATCAAGTCTTCAATATAAAAAATCAGTTTCTGGTTGTTACCTGGACACACCTTCCTATAAATACAAAAATTTATTTAGGTAAAGAAAGACAAACCCAGGCATTTCCTTGTTCAGCTGGTAATGCCCATTTCATATGTATTAGCAAAGGCATAATACGTTTTAAACTTTAAATGTAGTTCATTAAGAATTTATTGTTACCTAGACAACACAGTTTTTCTCACAGCAAAAATAAGACATTCCGTTCAATGGACCTATGTAAATTTAGCATACACTGTATGCGCCACCCAGTTAGCAAAGAGAACAATTCATAGTACCGCGCATGCTAAGACACAATTCGCTAACCTAGCAAAAACATGATAATTCGTGAGAAACTGCTAGCAAACAGGTAATATGGTTTCCTCAGATTGGGTAAAATCACCTATGAAATTTTCAAATTTCACTTCCAGCAAAGACACAATTTAGTTCACAAATTACAATCAAATGTCCAAAACTTTGAGGACACAATAGGCGTTTATAAATAATGACACAATCTGTTTTAGTGCAATTTAAAAATGCCATGATTTATTCTCCTACCAAAGAAGCTAACACAATTATTAAAAGACACAATTCGGTCACCTAGCGAAAACACAATTCTGATCACGTTTCGTCTAGAGAAAAGATTTAATCCCGTCATTCTATAAAAGCACAATTGGGAATAAACTAGTAAAGACAGATCTAGTTACTTAACAAAGAATTTTTCATTTTCTGACACAAAAGATTCGTTATCTGATGTTAATCTTACCTACATATTATCGAACACCGTTTAGCCAATTAAGAAAACAGTACTTTTTAAAATAGTATCTTTACGAGATCTGACTTAATGAAACTGTTATGTCGATGTAGAGTCTCGCTAGTTTTGATAAGTCTCATAGGTCAGTTGAATGCTGCTATAACTTGTCTGATGTGTAAGTTTTAGGGTTTAGCTATTATATTGTTGGTGAAATATCATGTATAAAAGTTCTTGATGTAATGCATAAAAAAGTAATAATACTTTTTTATTAAATGAATATAATTCAGATCACGTTGTTCGCTGATGATACTAGATCTATGCACCTGGTCATGTCTGGTTCCATACCAGGATCGATGCTGTTATAAAAAAAATTAACAGATAAAAAAACTGTTTCACTTTCCCTAATAATATTGTTCCATATTTTCTCTATTTAAACAAATCATTTTCATCATCATAATTAACCCCGCCAGGTTAGGTAGTTTATATTTAACTGCACGTGTACGATTGATAACACGTGCGCACAACAAGCATCGATATAAAGGCCAATTTCTCTTTGATTCCTCACGTCCATTGTACCTAAATGTCCTAACTTTGTTCGAAAGGCTGGTGATTTTCTCCGGAAGTATAAACGCCCCAATTTTCGATTTGAATATAATATTTTCTGTATCATTTGTCCGCTAAAATTTAGTTAATAGAGTTGATGACTGACAAGCTTTTAACACAATTAGCCGAGGTTTAAGAATAAATGGCATTTGGTTTGTTCTCGCCTCGCTGCGTGTGTACTGGTCACCGCTATATCTTAAGACTGGACTTAAATTTTTACAGTCGCATCATGGTTCCAATTTCAAATTTCCGTTAATGTCTTCTTTTTGTGGATATAGCATTTAGATGAGAAGGGTAAATCCGTGCGCCTGCTCCGGATTAAAGAAGAAAAGCCCTTACGCTCATGGGTTTAACCCATCAACTCTTCATTTAAGATTAAATTTTATCTGACCACTCATTATCAGAAATTTAGTCTAAACTAGCGTATTCGATAAGAAGAATAAGCCCAAATTTTAATATTGCCATTAATTATAAATTATATCACTGATACAAATATCTAAAGATGTACAATTGTATTAATTTCTTATCCATTTCTCCCTAAAATAATCTCGGTTTTTACCAAGGTAAGTCCTTGGTGCTACACTGGTAGCCCTGTTCTGTTATTTTCGTTCTTAAACCATATTCGTGATTTTTTAAATATTTATGTTGGTTATATCTGTTTTACTGTTATTATCAAAATTTTAGTTATCTTTAACTAAAAGCATGTTATTATTTTCTAGCACACGTTATATTTTTGCTGCTGTGTTATCTCTATCTTTGCATGCGTTTGTCTTTTTTTAAATGATGTTAGATTTAGTGGCTGATGTTATTATTTATTTTGCATTGTTATTCATTTCATTTCACGTGTTAGTGTCAGCAATGATTGTTAATGATTTTGTTTCCCATGTTATTGCCAGAATGTTACGTGATTTTTATGTGAAACTTTGTTAGCATCAACAGAACATGTGATTATTTACGTGACCACGTTACGAGTATCGTTGGAAACGTTATTTTTTTTGAAAGCGTTATTTTTTTCGTGGAAATACCACTGCCTATTGTTCTCATTGACCCCCTACGGCGACAGCGCAGTGAGCCGGCGGGCGAGCTTCGCTAGTGTGTTGACCACTCACCCATAACGAGAGCACGGCTCCCAATATATAGTCGACTGGCGGTATCGCTGTCGAACTATCAATGTACGCGTAAAACTCTTCATTCATCGCATGTATGCTGTGCAACTGAGCAATGGAAATATATATAGTTTTTCAGTTACTATATTTACAGTTCTAGCTAAGTCTCTGCGAAAAAAAATCCTGTATAAATAGATCCTTAGTACTAGTTTACTATGTTACATCCGTATTCTTAGGTTAGTAAATTTCCTAATTCTTAGGTTAGTAAACGTCCAAATTTGTCAAGCTAACCAGTCACTTCTAGTTGTGTTCAAGTACCTAACACAAATGCGGTCACTCCACGAGCTAGCTTTGGACCATATCAAATCGATATGTTGCATCATCAAGGTCACTATGTCATCGCGAAATATCAGCTCTAAAACAGTATGAGACAAATCTTCATGGTCGTGTTAG
Organism: Argopecten irradians; assembly: GCF_041381155.1. Taxonomy (NCBI): domain Eukaryota; kingdom Metazoa; phylum Mollusca; class Bivalvia; order Pectinida; family Pectinidae; genus Argopecten; species Argopecten irradians. The sequence goes on from NW_027188230.1 coordinate 5,098, forward strand.
AAGTCCCCCTTCAAAATTATGAAGATAGACGACTAAGCCCACAGAAAAAACAACCCCCAGGTCATTAAAGGGCCGCTTGTTACTGAAGTCGGGTCGGAATAAAATGAATTGAAAAAATTGTCAATTCAAGATTCAGCGAGAGAAGTGATGACAAGGGGCGGAGTCAATTAATACCAATCAAGGTACGCTTCTTATGTGATTGGGTAATAGTATTCATGACATAGCCCATGAGGCACGGTGACATTTTTCATAAAGAATAATGTTCATTTTTCAGACAATTTTAAACATTATAGCCAGTCAGGTGATACGACTTCTTTAATTGACTATTTGTAGACTTCTTTCAATTAACTGTACGGATAAGCAAAAGATGTAATGTCGTCCACGTGTTCTCACAGCATGTCATCACTCAACTACTGTACTAAACGATACTGATTTAACGGAACAGTGGTTTTAAAAGTAATATGCAGTTTTGACAAAAACAATAATGTATTCATGGACTTGATATGACGAATATGACTCACACAAATACAGCTAACCATGAAGATATTTTATGGATTGTATCGATTAGATCTACAAATAAAAGTACATACATATGAAGCGAAATATGCATGTATCTCATTCTTGTGGTATTGAATGTATTTCTCATTTAATTTTGATGCTCCGTTTTGTCGATGTACTTGGATTACACTACCTGCTTGTTATGAGGAAATGCCTCCGTGTTATTATAGCACATGTATTGTTTATAATTGATGCGCGCAGGTGTGAAATGTCAAAGTTGCTGAGAATGATCAATAAGTATCGTATTAGAAGAACAGATGAAATTAAAAAGAAAATCATGTAAAGAAAGAATAGGAACTTTGTATTAATCAGAATGAGATGAATTAAAAACGGATCTGTCTTAATGTTTCGATGTCTGAGGACCAGACAGTTATGGTAAACACCAGCAGCGCATAAGCCCAGTAATGATATATATTATTTTATACTCGGCCCCGTTAGTGTCTTTTGGTCAAACGTTCACTTTACAAATTCTTCTTAACTATTCATAAAATTCCACCGACTTATAGCGTTACGTGTTTTATATTGTATCGTGTGCATTTTATGGAACGGTAATAATGTTCTGGTTATTATACATATTTTAGCGTTGGAATTGCCTGGTAATTAATTGTATATATATTATATATAGATAATGATATATAAAAAAATGTAAAAATCGATTTCTCACAAAAATGTTATTTTAGCAAGAGGGATATTTAATCTCCAATCTATCACTAAAAATTTCTCTTTTACTCTCATGTTTACGGACATAGGCCAAAGAAGTTGGCGATTAACCGCCTAGCGGCAACTCTCCTAAATCACACGCGTGTGCCATTCCAACGAATCCCATAACGAAAATGGCGAAGTCGTACCCCAGAAAGTTACCCGAGAACATAATACGGTTGCGTGGCTTGGCATGTAAATCGCCGTGGGGTTCTAAGCGTTGAACCAAGACAACCGGGAACATACCTCAACGAAAACACGTGGAAAGCCCACCGTCCAGTGCTTTTGATTCACAATACTTGCCTAACCAGATGTAACGGGTAACACTAATATGAAATTAATGCCCTGGTCACTAGCAACTCAGAAGATAGTTTCCAAAGATATCCTTATAGTCTCCCCAGGCACACATTAAAAAGTGTTACATGAGATTATACAAGTGACATTTTTAACTACAGACGTGGCCGGTATGGACAATATAAACTCATGTACCGTACCAAATTATACTAAAAATATGGAATATTAATTTAGATAAATAACAAAACCAATTACCGTACTTAAATCAATAGCATTTTAATTCATATCTACAAAAATACCAATCCCATTTTCTAATGAATAGAGACAACCTTCTTCAAAAATTGGATAATACAAATACCTAAAACGCCATACCCATCTTATTAAGACTGGGATTTACTATCAATAATAACTGTGGGGAAATATTTAATACGTATATTTTTTTTTATTTCTTCGTGTTTACATACAAAAAAAACAAAAAGATAGTGAAATTCATCGCCCCGATAATTTTCATTTTGCTTTGCATAAATGGCATATATTCTTTCACGTTTTCTCAACATTACGGCCATCTTCCAGTCTCTATTGGAATTTTTAAATTGGATGTACGGAATTTAGTTTATGTATACTCTATTCATTTCCGATTTAATTTGTATAAGATATATTTTTCAAATCCAAAATTCTTTTTTATATATTAGATAAGTCTGTCTCTTGAGGAGTAGTTTTGGTGTAATCTTGAGTTGAGTTTTCCACACCTGAGAATCATTTTTGTATTTAAATATTCTTTGATTGAATAGTGAAGAAAGCGCTGTGTTTTTCATAAAACTTTTATAAAAACTGTTAATCATTTGTATTTTCATTGAGGAAGATATTTTGACTGACCAGATTCGTCTCAAAAATATTTTTTAATGAAAGATATCCATTAATAAAATGTAAGTGTATATTCCTTCGAAAAGTAACTTCGAGATTAGTTCATTAAAGTATTGCCTACTTAATTTATTTTCATTTTGTAAAATAAGTCTAATTCAAAAACACAGCATTCTCAGTTTGATTAATTACTTCGACTTGGGAATCTTCCCAGTTCCCCCCATACAACCATAAAATACTATTCGAAGAACATGTACCATAAGAACACACATGTACCCAACACTACGACTACACAACCGTGTGCAAATATTATACTCCCAATACTATTAATATTATCTAAATCTTATATCCGAACACATCGTCGTACCCAAATGAAATAGTCAAGACTACCAAAACCAAAAACGTAACTAGATAGAAAAGTATTCTTTTTAAATCTGTTAAAATCGTTTCATATATTCTAGGGATTTAGTAATAGTAAAAAAACACAGACGTTGCGTGTCCTGAGAAGATCGTATATTAGAAACGAAATTTTTTTTTTTTTGTTTTATTTTGAAATAATTACCATTTACTCTTAAATATAAAATATCTCATATAATACGTATGACTTGTATTTTAGCAATGAAAAGTTGTTAAATTCTGTTGGTAACTCGATTTTGGCCCCGCAAGTCACTGAGAAATAAAAACAAACCATAATTACAGGTACCGGACGTGGCCGAACACCGTGATGACCAGGTACTGATAAAATTGACAGGAAGAGAAAAGTCGTCATGTTACACCTGGGTGGATAGTATATTTCTGACCGGGGAGGGGTGGTGCGGGTCTGTAATACATGGGGTGGAGGCCGTATTGTGTGACATGAGCGAGTCCCGAGGATGCAGATAAATTCAATCGATATTTATATGAGAAAATTGATACTGGAATCAATACGATTGACATAAAAATCAGCAGAACCTCAACTGAATGGGCACAAAGTAAAAAATCTTTGTATAAATACTCAAAGATATGTCCGATCATTTAAATACTACGCCCAATTATGTTTTTCTAAAAGGTGATTGTTTCATAAGACGGCACAGATTAGAGATAATACACTTAAATACATATATGTATAAAATATGATACTTTAATAGAATAATACTTAGTAAAATAAGATTATCTGTAAATTGATGTATGGATAAGCAGAAATAAAATGCAAAGTTTGCCGAGGTATCACTATTTTATTACTGATCAAATTAGGAACATAGTCTAAACCAGACTGGACAGATGTTGTAATGGATTTGATGATCAGATTGATTTCTTTACGCAATGACGCGCAAGCGTGATATGGGTCTGATGAAATCCATTGTTAATCGTTGGAAGTTTCAGAGTGGGATTGGCATTCGGGTGTCGACAGATCGGTGAAGGGTTGAAGGTTACCTGTGACCACATCAAAGGAACTCTGTGATTGGTGTTACAAAACGCCATTTATAGGGAAAATATATCAAATTTTTTTTTTCAGGGATGTTGTGAGGTCAAAAACAGATCAATTTTATTGTCCTCTTCAGCTTTTCAACAGTTAACACAAGTGATGACGTCAGTTTGGTATTTCCTTCGATCTTCTTTGTCCTTACACTATGATATCTGTAAACGAGAACCTCAGGTACATTTGTATACTATATTAATTGAATATCAATTTTCTAGAACTACAGAATCGTCTTCAATCGCAGATCGAAGCCATGTATACAAGGTGTGTAGATTTTTTGTCGAGGAGCTTACAAATTGGAAATTGGTAAAAATTAAACGTGAACTTATGTCGTATCTGTAATTTCATTTAATTTCAAGTTTTAATCCTCTTCAGCTGATAAGTTTTGCATTAAGTCATCCTGGATTTTCTTTTTTCTTCACACCAATGCTTCATTACAAACGATGTCTGAAACGAGAACCTCGAGATACATTTAGCATCAATAAGTACTACAACATTCACATCATACAAACAGTAATTCACATATTTTTTTATCGTATCGGAAATCCCCCGAAAAAAAAAAAAATGCATTTTCGCCAGGTAGCAAGAATTAGAAGAAAAATAAAGTTTTTAAGTGCATACGAGAAACGTAAAATATTATGGATATATCGTAAAAATTACAATGCCTTAGGGGTATCTTTGATTGCTTATGTAATTCCACAAACCTAATGTTTTTACCTGTGCAAGCCGTGTGTACTCGGCCGTCCTGGCCGCGGGTACAATTTGCTACGGCGCGTCCGCTCGATAATTACCAACGTCAGTCAAAAATTGAATTAATAGGTTGTTAATCTTCGCGGAAAGTATTTGAATTAATATAACCGACGAATTTATATTTTTTTATTGTCGCCGATTTGTTAAAATTTCACTACATCGCATCGGAAAAAAATTTGACCCCGACTTTGTAGCATTAGATAGCCGTGCATTAAAACAAAAAAAGGTGGGGTACATTGTAACTGAAAAAATGGTTTGTTAGTCTAAGCCGTCACGGCGGCGAAGCGGACACCTTAAAAATTACTTAATTTTTACTGTAATTACGGAACGGCAGGGGCATAATATCAATCTTCCATAATTTTAAGGTATTTAGTAAAAATTTCGATTTTTCACCGAATTCGAATTAAAGGTAAAAGTCCTAAAAGGGTTAACACATGAACAAGGCACATAATAATCCTGACGAAAGGTTTGTTTAAAATTTAAGTATTTTGCCGTTAAAGGTAACAAAATTTGAATATTGGTGCTGGAAAACAAATACAGTTTTTTTGACACATAATCGGATTTAAAAATGTCAATTTATCATAAACCAAATACATTTGTACATGTTTTTCTGTTGTCATACATACATAACAAAAAGCATTGCATACTTGTTTTCATGTATATATTTTGGTTATCAATCACAGGATTTCCGAAAATTAGCTACATTTTTTGATATATTTTATTTATGGACCCACCAGAGATGTTTTTAGACGTTTAGTAAGAGGTTTAGATAAAAAAACATATCAGAACCTCTCAAAATTGGTCTTAGGGCCCTCTGTTGGGTCCGTATAATTGTACTGTTATCCATCAATAGGAAACTAAAACCGTACACACAAATATTTACTCAAAAACTGTTCAAATTCCGCCGTCAGCTGTCAACATAAAACTTGTTCGATGTCATAACTTATAAATGATGGAATTAGTACTTAAATATTCCACTTAAAGTTTGGATCGATTCAAAGCTCACGAGGAAAGATCATTAATGTCTCCCGGGAAATATCGCGTACCTGTTTATTTATTATTTTAAATCTCATTGTATTTTTACATCAAAACTTCTTATAAGCATACACATACAAATGGATTTAACGATTACAGAAATTTCCCAAGATGTTCTCAATGGGATGCAGAACCTGGAATGGAAATATTAATATCTGATCAAAATCGTGATTTTTATTCATTCCTATAATTCATGTACATAGTTGTGTTTCTTAAACCGTTCTGGAATTCAAAATAAATAAAAAGAAGTAATTATTGTGTTTGTAATGCACTAAAACAGATTGACAATTAAAATGTTTCTGACAACATGAATTTTGACACGTGTAGTTCCACAAAATTTAAATGTTATAATTATCTGCAGTTTTTGCGTGATTTCAATGTAGATCTAATGTCGATACGTATAAACCCCAACCCCCATATACAATATATGAATCAAAATTTATGATAGAATATTACATGTCTACTAAATTACAGTAAAACTATTAAGTCTCTGGTTTAAATACTTGTAGATGACTTGTGTGCACATTCTGAAGATTACTATACATAACGTAACCACCCGCCCAGCTAATCCCGTACTTCGCTAAGATTTCAACCAATTTGCAACTCATAAAGAGAATTTTTTACGTCTACTAGCAACTTTCAATGTTAATGTTCCCTTTCAATATCTTTGTCTATAAAGTGTATACAATTATTGTCGGCCATTTTCTCGCTTCGTGCTCCTACTTAGTGCCGCCTTATATAAGCGCGCCCCGTAAGTCGAGCCTCGTAAGTCAGGGCGCATCACGATTCCGTTAACCTTCTCCACCGTGTATAGGTCTAGTGTGAATTCCTGTCTAAACAGGATAATCACACTAGCAGACATGGCGAGAACCTATAAGTGCTGTGACCTGTCACTCAGAGAGGAAGGCAGAGAAAGAAAGAAAGAAAGAGAGAGGGAGAATTAGATATGTAGAAAAATGTTAATCGCTAAGATGAATACAAGTATGTGTTACTTTTTTTTACAGTCTTTAGAAAGAATGCATAAATCATTGAAAAAAAAAGTAAGAAAATCTACACGAAAGTTTTACCCTCATCATAATATATACATAATTATCCACCAGCCTCCGCATCCAGGTGAAATTGTACAGGGTTACGTTGTTCATCGCGGTTCTCACAATTACGCTTTCGTCCCGCATTGCTTAACATTTTATAAGAAAACGAAAGTTCATGACAATGCTATTTAATAATAAAAAAAAATCAGAGAAACGTAGCAACAATCCCCAATCGCTGAAAAGACGTTTTTGAAAATCACAGGTAGGTGTGTCGAGCGCCGTATGCAAGCATTGATAGTGATGAGCTGCGCTGCCTCGCAAAGGGTCGATTACGTCACGCACCAAATAAGTCTCGTTACCACAATACATGTCCTGACACCGAAATGCGGATATCTAGGTGTCCGGCAACTAATGACTCCGAGTGTCTTGAAAGGAGAACACACCTCATTTTATCGTGACACAAATTCTTTGATAGTATAGTATAGTTTTCCTTTAGCTAGATGACTCTATGTCGCGGTACCATTTTTCAATAATCTTTGTTGAAGTTAAAAGTTAACGGCTTAAGTTAACAAGCCGATTCCAAACAGTACATAAAAAATTAATGGTAACGGCCTTCTAGCGTAGATAGCATAATAGTGAAAAAAAAACTCTGAACGAAATTAATTAAAAAGATCCACGACTGCTTGACCCGCGGGCATTTTCACGGGTCGCTGCGCATGTTACATATTGTCCCCGCCTGCGCGGTATAGCAACATTGTAATGTCATATATAATGGATTTGTTGTGACAGTGATTTTAGCATGACTTGTTATATAGGATTATTAAAAACTTGAAATGAATATAATATTTACTTGACAAAATAAAAACGGACACGACTACTTACAGTGTATTTAATTAAATACATGCATGTCAGTTTGCATCATGCGTATTTTAACTGTATTCAAGCATGAACTTGCATTTATCATTTTTTGTGTCTCCCTGTACGATGTATTTATATCAATAGAATTATAGTAGATTTTGTAATGTTATTTTGAATATATAAGGCATTGCATTTCCAATCTATTTGCTTTCATGTACGATATGTTTGTGAAATATATATAAATAGAATTATAGTAGAAATGTACACAATTTTGAATATTTAATCACTTGTTCCAAAATATGCCTCAAATAATGTTGATATATATAAATCAGCCATTCAAGAAATGTACACAATTTCGTTAATCAAAACAGATTCCATAATATGCATAACTTCGACAAATAATTTTGTTAATCAGCCATACAAGAAATGTACACAATTTCGTTAATCAAAACAGATTACGTACGTTATCAGAAACATATCTATATTATTTATTTATAACGTAATAATCAATAAACTTGAAATACACAATATGTTAAAAAAACATCAAATCTTTGTACAGTGTAGTTAAACTATGACCGATTCCAAGGATTTAAACGTCCTTGCCGATTCCAACACAACCCTAATATGTCAGGAATTTTCAATAAGTTTATACAGTGAATGCAAACTTTGGAGAAAAAGAACTGTAAATATAGTAACTGAAAACTATATATATTCCATGCTCAGTTGCACAGCACATGCGATACGGTAGCGATAGTGACACAGTGACAGCGCCATATATACCGCCAGTCGACTATATATTGGGAGCCGTGCTCTCGTTATGGGTGAGTGGTCAACACACTAGCGAAGCTCGCCCGCCGGCTCACTGCGCTGTCGCCGTAGGGGGTCAATGAGAACAATAGGCAGTGGTATTTCCACGAAAAAAATAACGCTTTCAAAAAAAATAACGTTTCCAACGATACTCGTAACGTGGTCACGTAAATAATCACATGTTCTGTTGATGCTAACAAAGTTTCACATAAAAATCACGTAACATTCTGGCAATAACATGGGAAACACAAAATCATTAACAATCATTGCTGACACTAACACGTGAAATGAAATGAATAACAATGCAAAATAAATAATAACATCAGCCACTAAATCTAACATCATTTAAAAAAGACAAACGCATGCAAAGATAGAGATAACACAGCAGCAAAAAAATATATAACGTGTGCTAGAAAATAATAACATGCTTTTAGTTAAAGATAACTAAAATTTTGATAATAACAGTAAAACAGATATAACCAACATAAATATTTAAAAAATCACGAATATGGTTAAAATAACAGTTTAAGAACGAAAATTAACAGAACAGGGCTACCAGTGTACACAATCTGTGGACGACAAAAAACCAAAATCTGACGATGTTTTGGCATTATTACGTCGTGATTCACATGTGAAAATCGTAAGTTTTTACTCGCCAGTTTTGTAAAGTTATACATCGAACAAATTGTCACTGTTAAAAAATTTAAAAAAAAAAAATAATAAAATATGCAATTTCATGAAAATATATTAACGATGAAAATGATTACATATCAGATGCATATTCATTTCGTAAAATTGTTTAATTCATTTGAAAATCCGCCGACTGAAACGTGTTTGTTTACTAGCGCAACACAATAGCGGTTTAGTAAAGTTTTACATCGAAATAAAATAATTAAGTTTACTGTAAAAGTGTTTAAACGAAAAATAATATGTGATGAAAATATAATAAAGATAAAAATAATAACGTACCAGATACATGTTCAATTTCGTAAAATTGTTTAATTCATGGAAAATCGGCCGACTGAATGACATTGATTTTTACAGTACACAACACAATGGCGGACTGATTTGCTATCGATTTGCTGCAGGATCGTTACCTGGAAAATAATAACTAAAACGTTCAAAAATAATCAATCATTATCAAACAATAAGTTAAATATATTATTTTAGTATTATTTGAGTGAAAGAAATGTCCGCAGACAGGGAAAAAAACAATCTTCTGAATGAATTGTGAAAGTTGCTAAATATAACTTGCACACATGTAACACACGGTCAACATGTGTAATTCTCAGAATCCTGTCGCTGTGACTTCAATGAAATAATCGGCAGTCAAGTTTATTGTGAATTACATGTAATATTAGAACATTTATAGCGATGTTTAAAAAGCACAAACAGTCGTTAGCACGGCTATAAACGTGTGGCGGTGCAAGGTCTCCTCAGTTGTCAGAATTTAGTTCACGGAACTGTATGCATGTTCCGGTTTAGGTGAACCAGGAATTAGGGGGGGGGTGCCGAGAGCCATAAAGGGGGGGGGGGGGGACAATTACATTACAATTTGGGGTGTGGGTGGTGGGGGGGGGGGGGGGGGGGGGGGGGGGGGTGTTCATCGCAGGTAAGCCAATTTAACTAATTGTACTGATTAATTGTAATATTAGGGCTAATAAGTTTATTAAAAGTATGCATTTTATGTTATAATGATGAAAAATACCATGTTGTGAATATTTTTTTTCTGTTAATGAAACATATTAATGGTGTTTTAGGGTCATTCAAGATTTCCGGAAATATATGTTGGTTGCACAGATTCCAGTCACGGACAAAGACATGCATCTTTTGTGCTCATTACAGGTTTGATCTTTGTTTAATTTGTTTATTTTAAACAGAAAAGGCTCTGGAACCATGTTCCTGGTAAATTTGAATATGTAAAAGGTTTGGTATATCTGGTTTTCTTCCAAAATCTTGACATTTTCTATATTATGGGGTACTTGGATATGTAATGGATTATCTCCCCTTGGCTGGGGACTTTTCCTATTTTTTCATTATATTCAGAAAGTTTAATGATGTAACCAATAATTAACTTAAACAACATTAATACTATTTCAATATTTAATACATAATTTGCAATTAATCAACACAGTGTGTAAGTTCAATATTTCATGTTTTCAGAATTACTCCGCGGGTGACTGTCCGAAGGTGAAGCCCTGTCCTGGACAAACCACTTGACCGATTAAGTTCATATTACAGATTTGACATACACCGAATTACACGGTTACATCATATGAGTGATATTGGAATTTTAAAATTTTTCTGCTTAGGCGAGGATAAACCAACTAAATAAAAAAAAATGACCTTTTGAAATGGGGGCCCCTGTGTATTATCCAAGAATTGAGGCCCGTAGGCTACAGGATAGCTTTTAATAATAAAAAAACTCTATTTCCGCCAGCCGATGGTGCTTGCATATTTATAATTTCAAAAGTAAAAACGTTTTTTTCTACGACAGGTAATTTATCCTAGATAACACATGATGTGAAATTTGGAAATGCACATTGAACATTTAGGTTTCAAAAATAATCAACTTTTGATAATGAATAGGTAAGAAAACATAGGAATTTCAGTATTTTTTTTAGTGCAAAATGCGCTGAAGATTCTATAACAGACCTACCCTGGTTGGAGTTTGTGGTAGAAATGACCCCAAACTTCTTGTTCTTATTTAGTGTTATATGAGAACCTAAACTTAATTCTATTAAGACACCAAAGCTAACTAATATTCCTTAGTTGTTAAAATAATGACATTCCAAAAACTTTGAACAAAGTTTAACAACTTGTGTGTCTATGGTAAAATTAGTTTAGTTGGATATGCTCTCTATAGCTACGCAACCGAGCGAATTATAATAAGAGTCAGATCAAACTCAGAAGCCCTAGTAAGTTTCATAGATACACAAGGTAAGTTCGCCAAGTTAATTTAGAATAATACTTGTCACTGTGGACCATGCATGCAGTTTATTTTAGAATTGGCCAGTAAGGTAATGGTACATATAACGTAGGATGCAGGTTAATTTAGCACGGCTATAAACGGGTGGCAAAGTGTACCGTTTACACATCATATGGGCTACGATCACATGGGTGCGCGGTGCGAAGGTCCTCCTCATTTGTCAGGAATTTAGTTTCACACACGGAACTGTATGCATGTGTTCCGGTGGTTTAGGTGTGAACCAGGGAATTAGTGTGGGGGGGTGTACAATTGTGGAAGGGGTGGGGGTGTTCAACAATTCAGTCGCACGGTAAGCCAATTTAACCTCTAATTGTACTGATTAATTGTAATATTCAGGGCTAATTAAGTTTTATTAAAAGTATGCATTTTATGTTATAAATGATGAAAAATTATACCATGTTGTGAGTAAGTTATTTTTTTCTGTTAATGAAACATATTAAATCTGTGTTTTAGGGTCATTCAAGATTTCCGGAAATATATGTTGGTTGCACAGATTCCAGTCACGGACAAAGACATTGCATCTTTTGTGCTCATTACAGGTTTGATCTTTGTTTAATTTGTTTATTTTAAACTGAAAAGGCTACTTGAACCAATGTTCCTGGTAAATTTGAATATGTAAAAGGTTTGGTATATCTGGTTTTCTTCCAAAATCTTGACATTTTCTATATTATGGGGTACTTGGATATGTAATGGATTATCTCCCCTTGGCTGGGGACTTTTCCTATTTTTTCATTATATTCAGAAAGTTTAATGATGTAACCAATAATTAACTTAAACAACATTAATTACTATTTCAATATTTAATACATAATTTGCAATAATCAACACAGTGTGTAAGTTCAATATTTCAATGTTTTTCAGAATTAACTCCGGCGGGTGACTGTCCGAAGGTGAAGCCCTGTCCTGGACAAACCACTTGACCGATTAAGTTCATATTACAGATTTGACATACAGCCGAAATACACTTATACATCATAGGTGAGTATTGGAATTTTAATTTCTGCTATGGGTAAATAAACCAACTAAATGATAAAAAAAGACCTTCGAAATGGCCCCCTGTGTATACAAGATTGAGCCCCCAAGGATAGAATTTTAATCCCGGCCGCCGATTGGCAGGCTAATTTAAAATAATGAATTTCAAAAGTAGAAAAATGTTTTCCAGACATGTAATTAATCCCCTAGATAACCAAGATATGAAATTTGGAAATATTCACATTGAGATTTTAGGTTCAATCAGAAATATCAACTTGATAATGAATAGGTAAAAACAAATTAGAATTTCCATCAGTATTTTTTAGTGCACAAATGCGCCTGATTTTCAATAAATCTACGCCCTGGTTGGATTTTGAGCAGAAGGACCCCAAACTTTTTTTATCTATTTAGTTGTCATAATGAGAACCTAAACATTAATAATTATATAACAACCATAGCTAACAAAATATTCCTATGTTTTAATAATACAGTACAAAACTTTAAACAAAGTTTAACACTGTGGTCTATATGTAAAAATTATTATAGCTTGGTTGCTTCACTATAATAGTCGATCGCAGACCCGTAAGTATAAAGAGTCCGTCACTGGGGAGCCGAGTAAGTTCATAGATACAAAGGTAAGTCGCCAAGTTTTAGAGAATAAATACTTGTCACTGTGAACCATCTGCATGCAGTTTATTTAGAATTGGCCGGTAAGTTAATGGTACATATAACGTAGATGCAGGTAATTAGCACGGCTTAGCCACGGCTATCAGAACGATCACATGGGTGGCAAGGTCTCCTCAGTTGTTGCGGGTTGCATGTTCGGTTTAGGTGAACAGAATGGGGGACTATTGGTGGACGGGGTGGGAGTCAATTGGTGAAGAGGTGGGGGGTGGGTGGGTGTTCATCGCAGGTAAGCCAATTTAACTAATTGTGTACTGGATTAATTGTAGATATTAGGGCTAATAAGTTTATTAAAAGTATGCATTTTATGTTATAATGATGAAAAATACCATGTTGTGAATATTTTTTTTCTGTTAATGAAACATATTAATGGTGTTTCAGGGTCATTCAAGATTTCCGGAAATATATGTTGGTTGCACAGATTCCAGTCACGGACAAAGACATGCATCTTTTGTGCTCATTACAGGTTTGATCTTTGTTTAATTTGTTTATTTTAAACAGAAAAGGCTCTGGAACCATGTTCCTGGTAAATTTGAAATATGTAAAAGGTTTGGTATATCTGGTTTTCTTCCAAAATCTTGACATTTTCTATATTATGGGGTAACTTGGATATGTAATTGGATTATCTCCCCCTTGGCTGGGCAACTTTTCCTAATTTTTTCATTATATTCAGAAAGTTTAATGAATGTAACCAATAATTAACTTAAAAACAACATTAATACTATTTCAATATTTAATACATAATTTGCTAAATTAATCAACACAGGTGTGTAAGTTCAAATATTTCATGTTTTCAGAATTACTACCGCGGGTGACTGTCCGAAGGTGAAGCCCTGTCCTGGACAAACCACTTGACCGATTAAGTTCATATTACAGATTTGACATACAGCCGAAATACACTTTACATCATAGGTGAGTATTGGAATTTTAATTTCTGCTATGGGGATAAACCAACTAAATAAAAAAAGACCTTCGAAATGGCCCCTGTGTATACAAGATTGAGCCCAGGATAGAATTTTAATCCGGCCGCCGATTGGCTGGCTAATTATGAATTTCAAAAGTAAAAATGTTTTCTGACAGGTAATTATTCCTAGATAACCATGATATGAATTTGGAAATTCACATTGAGATTTAGGTTCAAAATATCAACTTTGATAATGAATAGGTAAAAACATTTAGAATTTCAGTATTTTTTAGTGCAAAATGACGCCTTGATTTCAATAAAGCTACCCTGGTTGGAGTTTGAGCAGAGAGGACCAAACTTTTTTTCTATTTATTTGTGTTATATGAGGAACCTAAACTTTATTTACTTAGTTAACACCATAGACTAACTTATATTCCTTTGTTTTAATAATACAGTACAAAAACTTTTAAACAAAGTTTAACACTGTGTGGTCTATGTATAAATTATTTTATTTAGGTTGGTTGCTCTCTATATAGCGGAACGCATCCCGAAGTTTTAGAAGTATAAGAGTCAGTCACTGGAGCCGAGTAGTTAAAGTTTTCATAGATACAAAGGTAAGGTACGCCAGAGTTTTAGAAATAATACTTGTCACTGTGACCATGCATGCAGTTTATTTAGAATTGGCCAGTAAGTTAATGGTACATCTAACGTAGATGCAGGTAATTAGCCATAGGCTATAAACTATAAAACGTGTGGGCATGTGGCGTTTCACACATCAGATGGGTACGAATCACAATGGGTGCGCGGTGCAAGGTCTCCTCATATTGTCAGAATTTAGTTCACGGAACTGTATGCATGTTCCGGTTTAGGTGAACCAGGAATTAGGTGGGGGGCGGGGACGGGGGCTTCGGGGAGGGGGGGGAGTACATATTTTGGTGGAAGGGGGGGGGGGGGTGTTCATCGCAGGTAAGCCAATTTAACTAATTGTACTGATTAATTGTAATATTAGGGCTAATAAGTTTTATTTAAAAGTATGCATTTTATGTTTATAATGATGAAAAATACCATGTTGTGACTTGTTGTGATTTATTTTTTTCTGTTAATGAAACATATTAATGGTGTTTTAGGACAAGGGTCATTCAAGATTTCCGGAAATATATATGTTGGTTGCAACAGATTCCAGTCACGGACAAAGACATGCATCTTTTGTGCTCATTACAGGTTTGATCTTTGTTTAAATATTTGTTTTATTTTAAACAGAAAAGGCTCTGGGAAAACCATGTTCCTGGTAAATTTGAAATATAAAAAAGGTTTGGTAGATGGGGGGGATCTGGTTTTCTTCCAAAATCTGTGACATTTTTTCTATATAATATGGGGTACTTGGATATGTAATGGGGATTATCTTATCTCCCCTTGGCTGGGGGACTTTTCCCTTTTTTTTCATTTATAATTCAGAAAGTTTTAATGATGTAACCAATAATTTAACTTAAACAACATTAATACTATTTCAATATTTAATACATAATTTGCAATTAATCAAAACACAGTGTGTAAGTTCAATATTTCATGTTTTCAGAATTACTCCGCGGGTGACTGTCCGAGGTGAAGCCCTGTCCTGGACAAACCACTTGACCGATTAAGTTCATTTTAAAGATTTGACATACAGCCGATAAATACACTTGGCATCATAGGTGAGTATACAGAATTTTAATTTCTGCTATGGGGATAAACCAATATAAAAAAGACTTTTACAAATTTCGACCCAATAGAATTTTGAATCACGGTCGCTGATTGGCTGGCTAATTATGAATTTCAAAGTAAAAAGTTTTTCTGACAGGTAATTATTCCTAGATAACCATAATATCAATTTGGAAATTCATATTGAGATTTAGGTTCAAAATATCAATTTTGATAATGAATAGGTAAAAAACATTAGAATTTCAGATTTTTTAGTGCAAAATGCGCCTGATTTCAATAAAGCTACCCTGGTTGGAGTTTGAGCAGAAGGACCCAAACCATTTTTTTTCTATCTAGTGTTATATGAGAACCTAAACTTTAATTATAGAACACAATAGCTAACTAATATTCCTTTGTTTTAATAATACAGTACAAAACTTTAACAAAGTTTAACACTGTGGTCTATGTAAAATTATTTAGTTGGTTGCTCTCTATAGCGAACGCAACCGGGAAGTATAAGAGTCAGTCACTGGAGCCGAGTGAGTCCATAGATACAAAGGTAAGTCGCCAAGTTTTAGAATATACTGTGTCACTGTGACATGGTTTATTTAGAATTGGCCATTAAAAGTTAATTACATATAACGTAGATGCAGGTATAATTACGGCACGGTCACATATCATGGGTACGATCACATGGGTGCGCGGTGCAAGGTCTCCTCAGTTGTGTCAGAATTTAGTTCACAGGAACTGTATGCATGTTTCCGGTTTAGGTGAACCAGGAATTACGGGGGTGGAGGGGGGAGTACAATAGGCGATGGAAGGGGGGTGGGGGGGGGAGTTCAATTCGCAGGTACGTGCGCAGGTAAGCCAATTTAACTAAATTGTACTGATTAATTGTTAATATTAGGGCTAATAAGTTTATTAAAAGTATGCATTTTTATGTTATAATGATGAAAAAAATACCATGTTGTAGAATATTTTCTTCTGTTAAATGAAACATATTAATGGTGTTTTAGGGGTCATTCAAGATTTCCGGAAATATATGTTGGTTGCACAGATTCCAGTCACGGACAAAGACATGCATCTTTTGTGCTCATTACAGGTTTGATCTTTGTTTAATTTGTTTATTTTAAACAGAAAAGGCTCTGGAACCATGTTCCTGGTAAATTTGAATATGTAAAGGGTTTGGTATATCTGGTTTTCTTCCCAAAATCTTGACATTTTCTATATTATGGGGTACTTTGGATATGTAATGGATTATCTCCCCTTGGCTGGGGACTTTTCCTATTTTTTCATTATATTCAGAAAGTTTAATGATGTAACCAATAATTAACTTAAACAACATTAATACTATTTCAATATTTAATACATAATTTGCAATTAATCAACACAGTGTGTAAGTTCAATATTTCATGTTTTTCAGAATTACTCCGCGCGGTGACTGTCCGAAGGTGAAGCCCTGTCCTGGACAAACCCACTTGACCGATTAAGTTCATATTACAGATTTGACATACAGCCGAAATACACTTTACATCATAGGTGAGTATTGGAATTTTAATTTCTGCTATGGGGATAAACCAACTAAATAAAAAAAGACCTTCGAAATGGCCCCTGTGTATACAAGATGAGCCCAGGATAGAATCTTTTAATCCGGACCGCCGATTGGCTGGCTAATTATGAATTTTCAAAAGTAAAAATGTTTTCTGACAGGTAATCTTTTCCTAGAATAACCATGATATGAATTTGGAAATTTCACATTGAGATTTAGGTTCAAAAAAAAAATATCAACTTTGATAATGAATAGGTTAAAAACATTAGAAATTTCAGTATTTTTTAGTGCAAAATGCGCCTGATTTCAATAAAGCTACCCCTGGTTGGAGTTTGAGTTTGAGAAGGACCCCAAACTTTCCCGTTTTTTTCTATTTAGTGTTATATGAGAACCCTAAACTTTAATTATAGAACACCATAGCTAACTAATATTTCCTTTGTTTTAATAAATACAGTACAAAACTTTAAACAAAGTTTAAAAACACTGTGGTCTATGTAAAATTATTTAGTTTGGTTGCTCTCTATAGCGAACGCAACCGGAAGTAAAGATTCAGTCACTGGAGCCGAGTAAGTTCATAGATACAAAGGTAAGTGTCCGCCAAGTTTTTAGAATAATACTTGTCACTGTGACCATGCATGCAGTTTATTTAGAATTTGCCAGTAAGTTAATGGTACATATAACGTAGATGCAGGTAATCTAGCACTGGCTATAAACGTGTGGCATGTGCGTTTTTCACATCAGATGGGTACGATCACATGGGTGCGCGGTGCAAGGTCTCCCTCAAGTTGTCAGAATTTAGTTCACGGAACTGTATGCATGTTCCGGTTTAGGTGAACCAGGAATTAGGTGAGGGGGGGGGAGTACAATTGGTGGAAGGGGTTGGTGGGGGGTAGTTTCATGGGAGGCGCAGGTAAGCCAATTTAACTAATGTACTGATTAATTGTAATATTAGGGCTAATAAGTTTATTAAAAGTATGCATTTTATGTTATAATGATGAAAAATACCATGTTCGTGAATATTTTTTTTTCTGTTAAAATGAAACATATTAATGGTGTTTTAGGGTCATTCAAGAATTCCGGAAATATATGTTGGTTGCACAGATTCCAGTCACGGACAAAGACATGCATCTTTTGTGCTCATCCTACAGGTTTGATCTTTTGTTTTAATTTGTTTTATTTTAAAACAGAAAAGGCTCTGGAACCATGTTCCTGGTAAATTTGAATATGTAAAAGGTTTGGTATATCTGGTTTTCTTCCAAAATCTTGACATTTTCTATATTATGGGGGTACTTGGATATGTAATGGATTATCTCCCCATGGCTGGGGACTTTTCCTATTTTTTCATTATATTCAGAAAGTTTAATGATGTTAACCAATAATTAACTTAAACAACAACATTAATACTATTTCAATATTTTAATACATAATTTGCAATTAATCAACACAGTGTGTAAGTTCAATATTTCATGTTTTCAGAATTACTCCCACCGCGGTGACTGTCCGAAGGTGAAGGCCCTGTCCTGGACATAAACCACTTGACCGATTAAGTTCATATTACAGATTTGACATACAGCCGAAATACACTTTACATCATAGGTGAGTATTGGAATTTTAATTTCTGCTTTGGGGATAAACCAACTAAAAATAAAAAAAGACCTTCGAAATGGCCCTGTGTATACAAGATTGAGACCCAGGATAGAATTTTTTAATCCGGCCGCCGATTGGCTGGGCTAATTATGAATTTCAAAAAAGTAAAAAAATGTTTTCTGACATGTAAATTATTCCTAGATAACCTTTGATATGAATTTGGAAATTCACATTGAGATTTAGGTTTCAAAATATCAACTTTGATAATGAATAGGTAAAAAAACATTAGAATTTCAGTATTTTTTTTAGTGCAAAATGGCGCCTGATTTCAATAAAGCTACCCCCTGGTTGGAGTTTGAGCAGAAGGACCCAAACTTTTTTTTATCTATTTAGTGTTATATATGAGAACCTAAACTTTAATTTATAGAACACCATAGCTAACTAATATTCCATTTGTTTTAATAATACAGTACAAAACTTTAACAAAGTTTAACACTGTGGTCTATGTAAAATTATTTAGTTGGTTGCTCTCTATAGCGAACGCAACCGGAAGTATAAGATTATAGTCAGTCACTGGAGAGCCGAGTATGTTCATAGATACTAAAAGGTAAGTCGCCAAGTTTTTAGAATAATACTTGTCACTGTGACCATGCATGCAGTTTTTAATTTAGAATTGGCCATGGTAAGTTAATGGGTACAGATAGAACGTAGATGCAGGTAATTACGGGCAACGCACGGCTGCTATAAACGTTGTGGCATGTGCGTTTCACATCAGATTGGGGTACGATCACATGGGTGCGCTCGGTTAATGCAAAGGTCTCTCCGTAAATCAGTTGTCACATATTTTTAGTTCACGGAACTGAATATGTTTAACTTAATGTTCCGGTTTAGGTGAACCCTGTTTTTTAGGTGGTGGGGAGATACAAATGGTGGATCTATGGCAATGTGGTGGGGGTGGGGGGGATTCACCATAATTAACTGGGAATGTAATCCCCCAAGGGAGATAGAGGTGGGTACGCAGGTGTTTATGACCTTGCCCATTTAAACTAATTGTACTGATTAATTGTAATATTAGGGCTAATAAGTTTATTAAAAGTATGCATTTTATGTATATAATGATGAAAAAATACCATGATTGTGAATATTTTTTTTCTGTTAATGAAACATATTATGGTGTTTTAGGGTGTCAATTCAAGATTTCCTGGAAATATATATTGTTGGTATGTTGCACAGATTCCAGTCACGGACAAAGACATGCATCTTTTGTGCTCATGAACTACACATTACAGGTTTGATCTTTTGGTTTAATTTGTTTTATTTTTAAAACAGAAAAGGCTCTGGAACCATGTTTCCTGGTAAATTTGAATATGTAAAAGGTTTGGTATATCTCTTTTCTTCCAAAATCTTGACATTTTTCTATATTATGGGGGTACTTGGATATGTAATGGGATTATCTCCCCTTGGCTGGGGGACTTTTCCATATTTTTTCATTATATTCAGAAAGTTTAATGATGTAACCAATAATTAACTTAAACAACATTTAATACTATTTCAATATTTAATATACATAATTTTGCAATTAATCAACACAGTGTGTAAGTTCAATATACTTTTCATGTATTTCACTCAGAATTACTCCGCCGGTGACTGTCCGAAGGTGAAGCCCTGTCCTGGACAAAACTTCACCCACTTAACCGATTAAGTTCATATTTACAGATTTGACATACAGCCGAAATACACTTTACATCATAGGTGAGTATTGGAATTTTAATTTCTGCTATGGGGATAAACCAACTAAATAAAAAAAGACCTTCGAAATGGCCCCCTGCCTGTATACAAGATTGAGCCCATGGATAGAATTTTAAATCTCCGGCCGCCGATTGGCTGGCTAATTATGAATTTCAAAAGTAAAAATGTTTTTCTGACAGGTAATTATTCCTAGATAACCCATGATATGAATTTGGAAATTCACATTGAGATTTAGGTTCAAAATATTATCAACTTTGATAATGAATAGGTAAAAAACATTAGAATTTCAGTATTTTTTTTTTTAGTGCAAAATGCGCCTGGCCTGATTTCAATAAAAGCTAACCCTGGTTGGAGTTTGAGCAGAAGGACCCAAACTTTTTTTTTCTATTTAGTGTTATAATGAGAACCTAAACTTTAATTATAGAACACCATAGCTAACTAATATTCCTTTGTTTTAATAATACAGTACAAAACTTTAACAAAGTTTAACACTGTGGTCTATGTAAAAATTATTTAGTTGGTTGCTCTCTATAGCGAACGCAACCGGAAGTATAAGAGTCAGTCACTGGAGCCGAGTAAGTTCATAGATACAAAAGGTAAGTCGCCAAGTTTTAGAATAATACTTGTCACTGTGACCATGCATGCAGTTTATTTAGAATTGGCCAGTAAGTTAATGGTACATATAACGTAGATTGCAGGTAATTAGCACGGCTATAAACGTGTGGCATGTGCGTTTTCACATCAGATGGGTACGATCACATGGGTGCGCGGTGCAAAGGTCTCCTCAGTTGTCAGAATTATAGTTCACGGAACTGTATGCATGTCATGGTTCCGGTTTAGGTCGAACCAGGAATTAGGTGGGAGTTTAGGTTGTGGGGGGGAGTACAAGTTTTGGTAGTTGTGTGAACCAGGAAGGGGTGGGTACATGGATGAGAGGTGTGTTCATCGCAGGTAAGAGCCAATTTAACTAATTGTACTGATTTAATTTGTAATATTAGGGCTAATAAGTTTATTAAAAGTATGCATTTTATGTTATAAAATGATGAGAAAAATACCATGTATTGCTGAATATATTTTTATTCTGTTAATGAAAAACATATTAATGGTGTTTCGAGGGTCATTCAAGATTTCCGGAAATATATGTTGGTTGCACAGATTCCAGTCCACGGACACAATAGACATGCATCTTTTTTGTGATCATTGCACATTACAGGGTTTGATCTTTTATTTAAATTTGTTTATTTTAAACAGAAAAGGCTCTGGGAACCATGTTCCTGGTAAATTTTGAATATGTAAAAGTTTTGGTATATCTGGTATTTCTTCCAAAAATCTTGCACATTTTCTATATTATGGGGTACTTGTAATATGTGACCTGGATTATCTCCCCCCTTGGCTGGGTGACTTATTCCTATTTTTTCATTATATTCAGAAAGTTTAATGATGTAACCCATAATTAACTTAAACAACATTAATACTATTTCGAAATTATGTTCTAAGAACATAATGTTGCAATTAATCAACACAGTGTGTAAGTTCAATATTTCATGTTTTCAGACTCAGAATTACTCCGCGGGTGACTGTCCGAAGGTGAAGCCCTGTCCTGGACAAACCACTTGACCGATTAAGTTTCATATTACAGATTTGACATACAGTTCCGAAATACACTTTACATCATAGGTGAGTATTGGAATTTTAATTTCCTGCTATGGGGATAAACCAACTAAAATAAAAAAAGACCTTCGAGAAATCGGCCCCCTGTGTATATACAAGATTGAGCTCCCAGGATAGAATTTTTAAATCCGGCCCCCTGCCGATTGGCTGGCTAATTATGAATTTCAAAAGTAAAAATGTTTTCCTCTGACAGGTAATTATTCCTAGATAACCAAGATATGAATTTGGAAATTCACATTGAGATTTAGGTTCAAAAATATCAACTTTGATAATGAATAGGTAAAAACATTAGAATTTCAGTATTTTTTTTAGTGCAAAATGCGCCCTGATTTCCAATAAAGCTACCCTGGTTGGAGTTTGAGCAGAAGGACCCCAGCCGACCCAAACTTTTTTTTCTATTTCCTGTTGTTATAATGAGTAACCTAAACTTACAATTATAGAACACCCATAGCATAAACTAATATTCCTTTGTTTTAAAACTAATACAGTACAAAAACTATTAACACAAGTTTAAACACTGTGAGGTCTATGTAAAATTATTTAGTTGGTTGCTCTCCTATAAGCGAACGCAACCGCGCAAAGTATACAGAGTCAGTCACTGGAGCCGATAAGTAATCATAGATACAGAAGGTAAGTCGCCAAGTTTTAGAATAATACTTGTCAACCAGTGACCATGCATGCAGATTTATTTAATAGAATTGGCCAGTAAGTTAATGGTACATATAACGTAGATGCAGGTACAATTAGCCACGGCTATAAACGTGTATGCATGTTGCGTTTCACATTCAGATGGGTACGATCACATGGTTGGGTGCGCGGTGCAAGGTCTCCTCAGTTGTCAGAATTTAGTTCACACGGAACTGTATGCATGTTCCGGTTTAGGTGAAGAACCAGGAATTAGGTGGGGGGGGAGTACAATTGGGTGGAAGGGGGTGGGGGGGGTGGTTCATCGCAGTGTAAGCCAATTTAACTAATTGTACTGATTAATTGTAAATATTAGGGCTAATAAGATTTTATTAAAAGTATGCTCATTTTATGTCTATAATGATGAAAAAATAGCCATGTTGTGAATATTTTTTTTCTGTTAAATGAAACATATTAATGGTGTTTTAAGGGTCATTCAAGATTTCCGCGGAAATATAATGTTGG
This sequence comes from Argopecten irradians, assembly GCF_041381155.1. Classification (NCBI taxonomy): domain Eukaryota; kingdom Metazoa; phylum Mollusca; class Bivalvia; order Pectinida; family Pectinidae; genus Argopecten; species Argopecten irradians. The sequence continues at coordinate 28,381 of NW_027188230.1, forward strand.
TGTTGCACAGATTCATCAGTCACGGACAAAGACATGCATCTTTTGTGCTCATAACAACAGGTTTGATCTTTGTTTAATTTTTGTTTATCTTTAAAAACAGAAAATGGCTCTGGAACCATGTTCCTGGTAAATTTGAATATGTAAAAGGTTTGGTATATCTGGTTTTCTTCGTTCAAAATCCTTGACATTTTTCTATATTATGGGGTACTTGGATATGTAATAGGGATTATCTCCCCTTGGCTGGGGACACTTTTCCTATTTTTTTCATTATAATTCAGAAAGTTTAATGATGTAACCAATAATTTAACTTAAACAACATTAATACTATTTCAATATTTTAATACATAATTTGCAATTAATCAACACAGTGTGTAAGTTCAATATTTCATGTTTTCAGAATTACTTACTCCGCGGGTGACTGTCCGAAGGTGAACGCCCTGTCCTGGACAAACCACTTGACCGATTAAGTTCATATTACAGATTTGACATACAGCCGTCGAAAATACACTTTACATCATAGGTGAGTATTGGAATTTTAATTTCTGCTAATGGGATAAACCACAACTAGTAAATAAAAAAAAGACCTTCATCGAAATGGCGAGCCCCTAGTGTATACAAGATTGAGCCCAGGATTTAGAATTTTAATCCGGCCGCCGATTGGCTGGCTAATTATGAATTTCAAAAGTAAAAATGTTTTCTGACAGGTAATTATTCCTAGATAACCATGATATGAATTTGGAAATTCACATTGAGATTTAGGGTCTCAAAATATCAACTTTGATAATGAAAATAAGGTAAAAACATTATAATTATCAGTATTTTTTAGTAGTGCAAAATGCGCCTGATTTCAATAAAAGCTACCCACTGGTTGGAGTTTGAGCAGAAGGACCCAAACTTTTTTTTCTATTTAGTGTATATATGAGAACCCTAAACTTATAATTATTAGAACACCATAGCTAACTAATATTTCCTTTGTTTTAATAATACAGTTACAAAAACTTTAACAAATTTTTTGTAAACACTGTGGTCTATTGTAAAATTATTTAGTTGGTTGCTCTCTATAGCGAACGCAACCGGAAGTATAAGAGGTCAGTCACTGGAGCCGAGTAAGTTCATAGATACAAAGGTAAGTCCGCCAAGTTTTTTAGAATAATACTTGTCACTGTGACCATGCATGCAGTTTTATTTAGAATTGGCCAGTAAGTTAATGGTTACATAAAACGTAGATGCAGGGTAATTACGCACGGCTATAAACGTGTGGCCATGTGCGTTTTCACTCATCAGATGGGGCGTAACATCAGATGGTGTCACGATCGCATTGGGTTGCGCGTGCAAGGTCTCCTCAGTCTTGTCAGAATTTATTCACGGAACTGTATGCATGTTCCGGTTTAGGTGAACCAGGAATATATGTGGGGTATAGTACAATTGATGGACGGGATCGGGGGGGTGTGATTCATGTGCGCTATATATAAGCCAAGTTTAAGGTAAGATTGTGACTGATTAATAGTAATATTAGGGCTCATAAGTTTATTAAAAAGTATGCATTTTATGTATAATATCATGATTGAAAAATACCATTGTATGTTGTGATATATTCTTTTCTCTGTTAATTTATAATTATTAATAGCGCTTCAAGGTCATTCAAGCATTTCCCGAGGAAATATACGTTCGGTTGCACTCTGATACCAGTTCACGATAACAAAGACATTCATCTTTATGTGCTCATTACAGGTTTTGATCTTTGTTTTTATTTGATTATTTAAAACTGACAAAGTGCTCTCTGGAACCATGATTTCCTTGTAAACTTTCGTATCTGTACCAAGGTTTCTAGTTTATCTGTGTTTACTTCCTCAAAAATCTTGACTATTTCTCTATATTATGGGGGTACTTGAATATGTAATGGATGTATCTCCACTTGTGGCTGGGGACTTTTCACTATTTTTTTCATTACATATTCAGCAAGTTTAATGATGAGTCACCAATAAATTACTTAAGTCACACATTAATACTATTTCCAATTTATTTATATCACATAATTTGCAATTATTCATACACAGTGTTGCTAAGTTCAATATTTCCAAGTTTTTCATAATTACTCTCCGGCGCGGAATGTGACGCGAATCCGAAAGTGGAAGCCCTGGTCCTGGACAAAAACCACTGGACCGATTATGATATTCCATATTAGCAGTCTTTGACATCACAGCCGAAAATACACTGTACCATCAATAGGTGAGTATTAGGAATTTTAATTTTCTGCTATGTGGATTATACCAACTAAATAAAAACAGACCTCCGACATGGCCCCTGTGTATACAAGATTGAGATGTCCCTAGGGTATAGAATTTTAATTATAAATCCAGGCGACGATTGGCTGGCTAATTCATATGAATTTCAAAGAGTAAAAATGTTTTTTGACAGTTCAATTATTCCCTAGATAACCAAGATATGAATATGGGAAATTCACGATTGAGATATTTAGGTTCAAAATATCAACTATTGATAAAAATGAATAGCGTCTAAAATAACAAATATGAATTTTAGATCTCTGTTTCTTTTAGTGCAAAATGCGCCATGTTTTCAATAAACGCTAACCGCTGGTTGAGAGTTTGAGCAGAAGGACCCAAATCTTTTTTTTTCTATTTTAGTGTTATATGATCTTAACCTAAACTTTAATTATAGAACTCAACCAATAGTCTTAAATTAATATTCCTTTTTTGTTATATTAATACAGTCTACACAAACCTCTTTAATCAGTTTAACACTGTGGTCTACGTTAAATTATTTAGGTGGTTGCTCCTATAGTCGAACGCAACCGGAAGTTAAGAAGTCATGTGGAGCCGCGTATGCATAGTATACAAAGGTAAGTCAGCGTAGTGTCACTGTGACCATTGCATGCAGTTTATTTAGAATTACGTAAAATAGCACGGCTATACGGGTCCGCTCCATGGGTTGTCAGGAATTTAGTTCACGGATCTGTATGCCATGTTCCGGTTTAGGTGAACCAGGAATTAGGTGGGGGGGGAGTACAATTGGTGGAAGGGGTGGGGGGGGTGTTCATCGCAGGTAAGCCAATTTAACTAATTGTACTGATTAATTGTAATATTAGGGCATAATAAGTTTATTAAAAGTATGCATTTTATGTTATAATGATGAAAAATACCATGTTGTGAATATTTTTTTTCTGTTAATGAAACATATTAATGGTGTTTTAGGGTCATTCAAGATTTCCGGAAATATATGTTGGTTGCACAG
>NW_027188231.1:0-7500 GCF_041381155.1 Argopecten irradians
GGGGGGGGGGGGGGGGGGGGGGGGGGGGGGGGGGGGGGGGGGGGGGGGGGGGGGGGGGGGGGGGGGGGGGGGGGGGGGGGGGGGGGGGGGGGGGGGGGGGGGGGGGGGGGGGGGGGGGGGGGGGGGGGGGGGGGGGGGGGGGGGGGGGGGGGGGGGGGGGGGGGGGGGGGGGGGGGGGGGGGGGGGGGGGGGGGGGGGGGGGGGGGGGGGGGGGGGGGGGGGGGGGGGGGGGGGGGGGGGGGGGGGGGGGGGGGGGGGGGGGGGGGGGGGGGGGGGGGGGGGGGGGGGGGGGGGGGGGGGGGGGGGGGGGGGGGGGGGGGGGGGGGGGGGGGGGGGGGGGGGGGGGGGGGGGGGGGGGGGGGGGGGGGGGGGGGGGGGGGGGGGGGGGGGGGGGGGGGGGGGGGGGGGGGGGGGGGGGGGGGGGGGGGGGGGGGGGGGGGGGGGGGGGGGGGGGGGGGGGGGGGGGGGGGGGGGGGGGGGGGGGGGGGGGGGGGGGGGGGGGGGGGGGGGGGGGGGGGGGGGGGGGGGGGGGGGGGGGGGGGGGGGGGGGGGGGGGGGGGGGGGGGGGGGGGGGGGGGGGGGGGGGGGGGGGGGGGGGGGGGGGGGGGGGGGGGGGGGGGGGGGGGGGGGGGGGGGGGGGGGGGGGGGGGGGGGGGGGGGGGGGGGGGGGGGGGGGGGGGGGGGGGGGGGGGGGGGGGGGGGGGGGGGGGGGGGGGGGGGGGGGGGGGGGGGGGGGGGGGGGGGGGGGGGGGGGGGGGGGGGGGGGGGGGGGGGGGGGGGGGGGGGGGGGGGGGGGGGGGGGGGGGGGGGGGGGGGGGGGGGGGGGGGGGGGGGGGGGGGGGGGGGGGGGGGGGGGGGGGGGGGGGGGGGGGGGGGGGGGGGGGGGGGGGGGGGGGGGGGGGGGGGGGGGGGGGGGGGGGGGGGGGGGGGGGGGGGGGGGGGGGGGGGGGGGGGGGGGGGGGGGGGGGGGGGGGGGGGGGGGGGGGGGGGGGGGGGGGGGGGGGGGGGGGGGGGGGGGGGGGGGGGGGGGGGGGGGGGGGGGGGGGGGGGGGGGGGGGGGGGGGGGGGGGGGGGGGGGGGGGGGGGGGGGGGGGGGGGGGGGGGGGGGGGGGGGGGGGGGGGGGGGGGGGGGGGGGGGGGGGGGGGGGGGGGGGGGGGGGGGGGGGGGGGGGGGGGGGGGGGGGGGGGGGGGGGGGGGGGGGGGGGGGGGGGGGGGGGGGGGGGGGGGGGGGGGGGGGGGGGGGGGGGGGGGGGGGGGGGGGGGGGGGGGGGGGGGGGGGGGGGGGGGGGGGGGGGGGGGGGGGGGGGGGGGGGGGGGGGGGGGGGGGGGGGGGGGGGGGGGGGGGGGGGGGGGGGGGGGGGGGGGGGGGGGGGGGGGGGGGGGGGGGGGGGGGGGGGGGGGGGGGGGGGGGGGGGGGGGGGGGGGGGGGGGGGGGGGGGGGGGGGGGGGGGGGGGGGGGGGGGGGGGGGGGGGGGGGGGGGGGGGGGGGGGGGGGGGGGGGGGGGGGGGGGGGGGGGGGGGGGGGGGGGGGGGGGGGGGGGGGGGGGGGGGGGGGGGGGGGGGGGGGGGGGGGGGGGGGGGGGGGGGGGGGGGGGGGGGGGGGGGGGGGGGGGGGGGGGGGGGGGGGGGGGGGGGGGGGGGGGGGGGGGGGGGGGGGGGGGGGGGGGGGGGGGGGGGGGGGGGGGGGGGGGGGGGGGGGGGGGGGGGGGGGGGGGGGGGGGGGGGGGGGGGGGGGGGGGGGGGGGGGGGGGGGGGGGGGGGGGGGGGGGGGGGGGGGGGGGGGGGGGGGGGGGGGGGGGGGGGGGGGGGGGGGGGGGGGGGGGGGGGGGGGGGGGGGGGGGGGGGGGGGGGGGGGGGGGGGGGGGGGGGGGGGGGGGGGGGGGGGGGGGGGGGGGGGGGGGGGGGGGGGGGGGGGGGGGGGGGGGGGGGGGGGGGGGGGGGGGGGGGGGGGGGGGGGGGGGGGGGGGGGGGGGGGGGGGGGGGGGGGGGGGGGGGGGGGGGGGGGGGGGGGGGGGGGGGGGGGGGGGGGGGGGGGGGGGGGGGGGGGGGGGGGGGGGGGGGGGGGGGGGGGGGGGGGGGGGGGGGGGGGGGGGGGGGGGGGGGGGGGGGGGGGGGGGGGGGGGGGGGGGGGGGGGGGGGGGGGGGGGGGGGGGGGGGGGGGGGGGGGGGGGGGGGGGGGGGGGGGGGGGGGGGGGGGGGGGGGGGGGGGGGGGGGGGGGGGGGGGGGGGGGGGGGGGGGGGGGGGGGGGGGGGGGGGGGGGGGGGGGGGGGGGGGGGGGGGGGGGGGGGGGGGGGGGGGGGGGGGGGGGGGGGGGGGGGGGGGGGGGGGGGGGGGGGGGGGGGGGGGGGGGGGGGGGGGGGGGGGGGGGGGGGGGGGGGGGGGGGGGGGGGGGGGGGGGGGGGGGGGGGGGGGGGGGGGGGGGGGGGGGGGGGGGGGGGGGGGGGGGGGGGGGGGGGGGGGGGGGGGGGGGGGGGGGGGGGGGGGGGGGGGGGGGGGGGGGGGGGGGGGGGGGGGGGGGGGGGGGGGGGGGGGGGGGGGGGGGGGGGGGGGGGGGGGGGGGGGGGGGGGGGGGGGGGGGGGGGGGGGGGGGGGGGGGGGGGGGGGGGGGGGGGGGGGGGGGGGGGGGGGGGGGGGGGGGGGGGGGGGGGGGGGGGGGGGGGGGGGGGGGGGGGGGGGGGGGGGGGGGGGGGGGGGGGGGGGGGGGGGGGGGGGGGGGGGGGGGGGGGGGGGGGGGGGGGGGGGGGGGGGGGGGGGGGGGGGGGGGGGGGGGGGGGGGGGGGGGGGGGGGGGGGGGGGGGGGGGGGGGGGGGGGGGGGGGGGGGGGGGGGGGGGGGGGGGGGGGGGGGGGGGGGGGGGGGGGGGGGGGGGGGGGGGGGGGGGGGGGGGGGGGGGGGGGGGGGGGGGGGGGGGGGGGGGGGGGGGGGGGGGGGGGGGGGGGGGGGGGGGGGGGGGGGGGGGGGGGGGGGGGGGGGGGGGGGGGGGGGGGGGGGGGGGGGGGGGGGGGGGGGGGGGGGGGGGGGGGGGGGGGGGGGGGGGGGGGGGGGGGGGGGGGGGGGGGGGGGGGGGGGGGGGGGGGGGGGGGGGGGGGGGGGGGGGGGGGGGGGGGGGGGGGGGGGGGGGGGGGGGGGGGGGGGGGGGGGGGGGGGGGGGGGGGGGGGGGGGGGGGGGGGGGGGGGGGGGGGGGGGGGGGGGGGGGGGGGGGGGGGGGGGGGGGGGGGGGGGGGGGGGGGGGGGGGGGGGGGGGGGGGGGGGGGGGGGGGGGGGGGGGGGGGGGGGGGGGGGGGGGGGGGGGGGGGGGGGGGGGGGGGGGGGGGGGGGGGGGGGGGGGGGGGGGGGGGGGGGGGGGGGGGGGGGGGGGGGGGGGGGGGGGGGGGGGGGGGGGGGGGGGGGGGGGGGGGGGGGGGGGGGGGGGGGGGGGGGGGGGGGGGGGGGGGGGGGGGGGGGGGGGGGGGGGGGGGGGGGGGGGGGGGGGGGGGGGGGGGGGGGGGGGGGGGGGGGGGGGGGGGGGGGGGGGGGGGGGGGGGGGGGGGGGGGGGGGGGGGGGGGGGGGGGGGGGGGGGGGGGGGGGGGGGGGGGGGGGGGGGGGGGGGGGGGGGGGGGGGGGGGGGGGGGGGGGGGGGGGGGGGGGGGGGGGGGGGGGGGGGGGGGGGGGGGGGGGGGGGGGGGGGGGGGGGGGGGGGGGGGGGGGGGGGGGGGGGGGGGGGGGGGGGGGGGGGGGGGGGGGGGGGGGGGGGGAGGGGGGGGGGGGGGGGGGGGGGGGGGGGGGGGGGGGGGGGGGGGGGGGGGGGGGGGGGGGGGGGGGGGGGGGGGGGGGGGGGGGGGGGGGGGGGGGGGGGGGGGGGGGGGGGGGGGGGGGGGGGGGGGGGGGGGGGGGGGGGGGGGGGGGGGGGGGGGGGGGGGGGGGGGGGGGGGGGGGGGGGGGGGGGGGGGGGGGGGGGGGGGGGGGGGGGGGGGGGGGGGGGGGGGGGGGGGGGGGGGGGGGGGGGGGGGGGGGGGGGGGGGGGGGGGGGGGGGGGGGGGGGGGGGGGGGGGGGGGGGGGGGGGGGGGGGGGGGGGGGGGGGGGGGGGGGGGGGGGGGGGGGGGGGGGGGGGGGGGGGGGGGGGGGGGGGGGGGGGGGGGGGGGGGGGGGGGGGGGGGGGGGGGGGGGGGGGGGGGGGGGGGGGGGGGGGGGGGGGGGGGGGGGGGGGGGGGGGGGGGGGGGGGGGGGGGGGGGGGGGGGGGGGGGGGGGGGGGGGGGGGGGGGGGGGGGGGGGGGGGGGGGGGGGGGGGGGGGGGGGGGGGGGGGGGGGGGGGGGGGGGGGGGGGGGGGGGGGGGGGGGGGGGGGGGGGGGGGGGGGGGGGGGGGGGGGGGGGGGGGGGGGGGGGGGGGGGGGGGGGGGGGGGGGGGGGGGGGGGGGGGGGGGGGGGGGGGGGGGGGGGGGGGGGGGGGGGGGGGGGGGGGGGGGGGGGGGGGGGGGGGGGGGGGGGGGGGGGGGGGGGGGGGGGGGGGGGGGGGGGGGGGGGGGGGGGGGGGGGGGGGGGGGGGGGGGGGGGGGGGGGGGGGGGGGGGGGGGGGGGGGGGGGGGGGGGGGGGGGGGGGGGGGGGGGGGGGGGGGGGGGGGGGGGGGGGGGGGGGGGGGGGGGGGGGGGGGGGGGGGGGGGGGGGGGGGGGGGGGGGGGGGGGGGGGGGGGGGGGGGGGGGGGGGGGGGGGGGGGGGGGGGGGGGGGGGGGGGGGGGGGGGGGGGGGGGGGGGGGGGGGGGGGGGGGGGGGGGGGGGGGGGGGGGGGGGGGGGGGGGGGGGGGGGGGGGGGGGGGGGGGGGGGGGGGGGGGGGGGGGGGGGGGGGGGGGGGGGGGGGGGGGGGGGGGGGGGGGGGGGGGGGGGGGGGGGGGGGGGGGGGGGGGGGGGGGGGGGGGGGGGGGGGGGGGGGGGGGGGGGGGGGGGGGGGGGGGGGGGGGGGGGGGGGGGGGGGGGGGGGGGGGGGGGGGGGGGGGGGGGGGGGGGGGGGGGGGGGGGGGGGGGGGGGGGGGGGGGGGGGGGGGGGGGGGGGGGGGGGGGGGGGGGGGGGGGGGGGGGGGGGGGGGGGGGGGGGGGGGGGGGGGGGGGGGGGGGGGGGGGGGGGGGGGGGGGGGGGGGGGGGGGGGGGGGGGGGGGGGGGGGGGGGGGGGGGGGGGGGGGGGGGGGGGGGGGGGGGGGGGGGGGGGGGGGGGGGGGGGGGGGGGGGGGGGGGGGGGGGGGGGGGGGGGGGGGGGGGGGGGGGGGGGGGGGGGGGGGGGGGGGGGGGGGGGGGGGGGGGGGGGGGGGGGGGGGGGGGGGGGGGGGGGGGGGGGGGGGGGGGGGGGGGGGGGGGGGGGGGGGGGGGGGGGGGGGGGGGGGGGGGGGGGGGGGGGGGGGGGGGGGGGGGGGGGGGGGGGGGGGGGGGGGGGGGGGGGGGGGGGGGGGGGGGGGGGGGGGGGGGGGGGGGGGGGGGGGGGGGGGGGGGGGGGGGGGGGGGGGGGGGGGGGGGGGGGGGGGGGGGGGGGGGGGGGGGGGGGGGGGGGGGGGGGGGGGGGGGGGGGGGGGGGGGGGGGGGGGGGGGGGGGGGGGGGGGGGGGGGGGGGGGGGGGGGGGGGGGGGGGGGGGGGGGGGGGGGGGGGGGGGGGGGGGGGGGGGGGGGGGGGGGGGGGGGGGGGGGGGGGGGGGGGGGGGGGGGGGGGGGGGGGGGGGGGGGGGGGGGGGGGGGGGGGGGGGGGGGGGGGGGGGGGGGGGGGGGGGGGGGGGGGGGGGGGGGGGGGGGGGGGGGGGGGGGGGGGGGGGGGGGGGGGGGGGGGGGGGGGGGGGGGGGGGGGGGGGGGGGGGGGGGGGGGGGGGGGGGGGGGGGGGGGGGGGGGGGGGGGGGGGGGGGGGGGGGGGGGGGGGGGGGGGGGGGGGGGGGGGGGGGGGGGGGGGGGGGGGGGGGGGGGGGGGGGGGGGGGGGGGGGGGGGGGGGGGGGGGGGGGGGGGGGGGGGGGGGGGGGGGGGGGGGGGGGGGGGGGGGGGGGGGGGGGGGGGGGGGGGGGGGGGGGGGGGGGGGGGGGGGGGGGGGGGGGGGGGGGGGGGGGGGGGGGGGGGGGGGGGGGGGGGGGGGGGGGGGGGGGGGGGGGGGGGGGGGGGGGGGGGGGGGGGGGGGGGGGGGGGGGGGGGGGGGGGGGGGGGGGGGGGGGGGGGGGGGGGGGGGGGGGGGGGGGGGGGGGGGGGGGGGGGGGGGGGGGGGGGGGGGGGGGGGGGGGGGGGGGGGGGGGGGGGGGGGGGGGGGGGGGGGGGGGGGGGGGGGGGGGGGGGGGGGGGGGGGGGGGGGGGGGGGGGGGGGGGGGGGGGGGGGGGGGGGGGGGGGGGGGGGGGGGGGGGGGGGGGGGGGGGGGGGGGGGGGGGGGGGGGGGGGGGGGGGGGGGGGGGGGGGGGGGGGGGGGGGGGGGGGGGGGGGGGGGGGGGGGGGGGGGGGGGGGGGGGGGGGGGGGGGGGGGGGGGGGGGGGGGGGGGGGGGGGGGGGGGGGGGGGGGGGGGGGGGGGGGGGGGGGGGGGGGGGGGGGGGGGGGGGGGGGGGGGGGGGGGGGGGGGGGGGGGGGGGGGGGGGGGGGGGGGGGGGGGGGGGGGGGGGGGGGGGGGGGGGGGGGGGGGGGGGGGGGGGGGGGGGGGGGGGGGGGGGGGGGGGGGGGGGGGGGGGGGGGGGGGGGGGGGGGGGGGGGGGGGGGGGGGGGGGGGGGGGGGGGGGGGGGGGGGGGGGGGGGGGGGGGGGGGGGGGGGGGGGGGGGGGGGGGGGGGGGGGGGGGGGGGGGGGGGGGGGGGGGGGGGGGGGGGGGGGGGGGGGGGGGGGGGGGGGGGGGGGGGGGGGGGGGGGGGGGGGGGGGGGGGGGGGGGGGGGGGGGGGGGGGGGGGGGGGGGGGGGGGGGGGGGGGGGGGGGGGGGGGGGGGGGGGGGGGGGGGGGGGGGGGGGGGGGGGGGGGGGGGGGGGGGGGGGGGGGGGGGGGGGGGGGGGGGGGGGGGGGGGGGGGGGGGGGGGGGGGGGGGGGGGGGGGGGGGGGGGGGGGGGGGGGGGGGGGGGGGGGGGGGGGGGGGGGGGGGGGGGGGGGGGGGGGGGGGGGGGGGGGGGGGGGGGGGGGGGGGGGGGGGGGGGGGGGGGGGGGGGGGGGGGGGGGGGGGGGGGGGGGGGGGGGGGGGGGGGGGGGGGGGGGGGGGGGGGGGGGGGGGGGGGGGGGGGGGGGGGGGGGGGGGGGGGGGGGGGGGGGGGGGGGGGGGGGGGGGGGGGGGGGGGGGGGGGGGGGGGGGGGGGGGGGGGGGGGGGGGGGGGGGGGGGGGGGGGGGGGGGGGGGGGGGGGGGGGGGGGGGGGGGGGGGGGGGGGGGGGGGGGGGGGGGGGGGGGGGGGGGGGGGGGGGGGGGGGGGGGGGGGGGGGGGGGGGGGGGGGGGGGGGGGGGGGGGGGGGGGGGGGGGGGGGGGGGGGGGGGGGGGGGGGGGGGGGGGGGGGGGGGGGGGGGGGGGGGGGGGGGGGGGGGGGGGGGGG
>NW_027188231.1:22500-27500 GCF_041381155.1 Argopecten irradians
TTTTTTTTTTTTTTTTTTTTTTTTTTTTTTTTTTTTTTTTTTTTTTTTTTTTTTTTTTTTTTTTTTTTTTTTTTTTTTTTTTTTTTTTTTTTTTTTTTTTTTTTTTTTTTTTTTTTTTTTTTTTTTTTTTTTTTTTTTTTTTTTTTTTTTTTTTTTTTTTTTTTTTTTTTTTTTTTTTTTTTTTTTTTTTTTTTTTTTTTTTTTTTTTTTTTTTTTTTTTTTTTTTTTTTTTTTTTTTTTTTTTTTTTTTTTTTTTTTTTTTTTTTTTTTTTTTTTTTTTTTTTTTTTTTTTTTTTTTTTTTTTTTTTTTTTTTTTTTTTTTTTTTTTTTTTTTTTTTTTTTTTTTTTTTTTTTTTTTTTTTTTTTTTTTTTTTTTTTTTTTTTTTTTTTTTTTTTTTTTTTTTTTTTTTTTTTTTTTTTTTTTTTTTTTTTTTTTTTTTTTTTTTTTTTTTTTTTTTTTTTTTTTTTTTTTTTTTTTTTTTTTTTTTTTTTTTTTTTTTATTTTTTTTTTTTTTTTTTTTTTTTTTTTTTTTTTTTTTTTTTTTTTTTTTTTTTTTTTTTTTTTTTTTTTTTTTTTTTTTTTTTTTTTTTTTTTTTTTTTTTTTTTTTTTTTTTTTTTTTTTTTTTTTTTTTTTTTTTTTTTTTTTTTTTTTTTTTTTTTTTTTTTTTTTTTTTTTTTTTTTTTTTTTTTTTTTTTTTTTTTTTTTTTTTTTTTTTTTTTTTTTTTTTTTTTTTTTTTTTTTTTTTTTTTTTTTTTTTTTTTTTTTTTTTTTTTTTTTTTTTTTTTTTTTTTTTTTTTTTTTTTTTTTTTTTTTTTTTTTTTTTTTTTTTTTTTTTTTTTTTTTTTTTTTTTTTTTTTTTTTTTTTTTTTTTTTTTTTTTTTTTTTTTTTTTTTTTTTTTTTTTTTTTTTTTTTTTTTTTTTTTTTTTTTTTTTTTTTTTTTTTTTTTTTTTTTTTTTTTTTTTTTTTTTTTTTTTTTTTTTTTTTTTTTTTTTTTTTTTTTTTTTTTTTTTTTTTTTTTTTTTTTTTTTTTTTTTTTTTTTTTTTTTTTTTTTTTTTTTTTTTTTTTTTTTTTTTTTTTTTTTTTTTTTTTTTTTTTTTTTTTTTTTTTTTTTTTTTTTTTTTTTTTTTTTTTTTTTTTTTTTTTTTTTTTTTTTTTTTTTTTTTTTTTTTTTTTTTTTTTTTTTTTTTTTTTTTTTTTTTTTTTTTTTTTTTTTTTTTTTTTTTTTTTTTTTTTTTTTTTTTTTTTTTTTTTTTTTTTTTTTTTTTTTTTTTTTTTTTTTTTTTTTTTTTTTTTTTTTTTTTTTTTTTTTTTTTTTTTTTTTTTTTTTTTTTTTTTTTTTTTTTTTTTTTTTTTTTTTTTTTTTTTTTTTTTTTTTTTTTTTTTTTTTTTTTTTTTTTTTTTTTTTTTTTTTTTTTTTTTTTTTTTTTTTTTTTTTTTTTTTTTTTTTTTTTTTTTTTTTTTTTTTTTTTTTTTTTTTTTTTTTTTTTTTTTTTTTTTTTTTTTTTTTTTTTTTTTTTTTTTTTTTTTTTTTTTTTTTTTTTTTTTTTTTTTTTTTTTTTTTTTTTTTTTTTTTTTTTTTTTTTTTTTTTTTTTTTTTTTTTTTTTTTTTTTTTTTTTTTTTTTTTTTTTTTTTTTTTTTTTTTTTTTTTTTTTTTTTTTTTTTTTTTTTTTTTTTTTTTTTTTTTTTTTTTTTTTTTTTTTTTTTTTTTTTTTTTTTTTTTTTTTTTTTTTTTTTTTTTTTTTTTTTTTTTTTTTTTTTTTTTTTTTTTTTTTTTTTTTTTTTTTTTTTTTTTTTTTTTTTTTTTTTTTTTTTTTTTTTTTTTTTTTTTTTTTTTTTTTTTTTTTTTTTTTTTTTTTTTTTTTTTTTTTTTTTTTTTTTTTTTTTTTTTTTTTTTTTTTTTTTTTTTTTTTTTTTTTTTTTTTTTTTTTTTTTTTTTTTTTTTTTTTTTTTTTTTTTTTTTTTTTTTTTTTTTTTTTTTTTTTTTTTTTTTTTTTTTTTTTTTTTTTTTTTTTTTTTTTTTTTTTTTTTTTTTTTTTTTTTTTTTTTTTTTTTTTTTTTTTTTTTTTTTTTTTTTTTTTTTTTTTTTTTTTTTTTTTTTTTTTTTTTTTTTTTTTTTTTTTTTTTTTTTTTTTTTTTTTTTTTTTTTTTTTTTTTTTTTTTTTTTTTTTTTTTTTTTTTTTTTTTTTTTTTTTTTTTTTTTTTTTTTTTTTTTTTTTTTTTTTTTTTTTTTTTTTTTTTTTTTTTTTTTTTTATTTTTTTTTTTTTTTTTTTTTTTTTTTTTTTTTTTTTTTTTTTTTTTTTTTTTTTTTTTTTTTTTTTTTTTTTTTTTTTTTTTTTTTTTTTTTTTTTTTTTTTTTTTTTTTTTTTTTTTTTTTTTTTTTTTTTTTTTTTTTTTTTTTTTTTTTTTTTTTTTTTTTTTTTTTTTTTTTTTTTTTTTTTTTTTTTTTTTTTTTTTTTTTTTTTTTTTTTTTTTTTTTTTTTTTTTTTTTTTTTTTTTTTTTTTTTTTTTTTTTTTTTTTTTTTTTTTTTTTTTTTTTTTTTTTTTTTTTTTTTTTTTTTTTTTTTTTTTTTTTTTTTTTTTTTTTTTTTTTTTTTTTTTTTTTTTTTTTTTTTTTTTTTTTTTTTTTTTTTTTTTTTTTTTTTTTTTTTTTTTTTTTTTTTTTTTTTTTTTTTTTTTTTTTTTTTTTTTTTTTTTTTTTTTTTTTTTTTTTTTTTTTTTTTTTTTTTTTTTTTTTTTTTTTTTTTTTTTTTTTTTTTTTTTTTTTTTTTTTTTTTTTTTTTTTTTTTTTTTTTTTTTTTTTTTTTTTTTTTTTTTTTTTTTTTTTTTTTTTTTTTTTTTTTTTTTTTTTTTTTTTTTTTTTTTTTTTTTTTTTTTTTTTTTTTTTTTTTTTTTTTTTTTTTTTTTTTTTTTTTTTTTTTTTTTTTTTTTTTTTTTTTTTTTTTTTTTTTTTTTTTTTTTTTTTTTTTTTTTTTTTTTTTTTTTTTTTTTTTTTTTTTTTTTTTTTTTTTTTTTTTTTTTTTTTTTTTTTTTTTTTTTTTTTTTTTTTTTTTTTTTTTTTTTTTTTTTTTTTTTTTTTTTTTTTTTTTTTTTTTTTTTTTTTTTTTTTTTTTTTTTTTTTTTTTTTTTTTTTTTTTTTTTTTTTTTTTTTTTTTTTTTTTTTTTTTTTTTTTTTTTTTTTTTTTTTTTTTTTTTTTTTTTTTTTTTTTTTTTTTTTTTTTTTTTTTTTTTTTTTTTTTTTTTTTTTTTTTTTTTTTTTTTTTTTTTTTTTTTTTTTTTTTTTTTTTTTTTTTTTTTTTTTTTTTTTTTTTTTTTTTTTTTTTTTTTTTTTTTTTTTTTTTTTTTTTTTTTTTTTTTTTTTTTTTTTTTTTTTTTTTTTTTTTTTTTTTTTTTTTTTTTTTTTTTTTTTTTTTTTTTTTTTTTTTTTTTTTTTTTTTTTTTTTTTTTTTTTTTTTTTTTTTTTTTTTTTTTTTTTTTTTTTTTTTTTTTTTTTTTTTTTTTTTTTTTTTTTTTTTTTTTTTTTTTTTTTTTTTTTTTTTTTTTTTTTTTTTTTTTTTTTTTTTTTTTTTTTTTTTTTTTTTTTTTTTTTTTTTTTTTTTTTTTTTTTTTTTTTTTTTTTTTTTTTTTTTTTTTTTTTTTTTTTTTTTTTTTTTTTTTTTTTTTTTTTTTTTTTTTTTTTTTTTTTTTTTTTTTTTTTTTTTTTTTTTTTTTTTTTTTTTTTTTTTTTTTTTTTTTTTTTTTTTTTTTTTTTTTTTTTTTTTTTTTTTTTTTTTTTTTTTTTTTTTTTTTTTTTTTTTTTTTTTTTTTTTTTTTTTTTATTTTTTTTTTTTTTTTTTTTTTTTTTTTTTTTTTTTTTTTTTTTTTTTTTTTTTTTTTTTTTTTTTTTTTTTTTTTTTTTTTTTTTTTTTTTTTTTTTTTTTTTTTTTTTTTTTTTTTTTTTTTTTTTTTTTTTTTTTTTTTTTTTTTTTTTTTTTTTTTTTTTTTTTTTTTTTTTTTTTTTTTTTTTTTTTTTTTTTTTTTTTTTTTTTTTTTTTTTTTTTTTTTTTTTTTTTTTTTTTTTTTTTTTTTTTTTTTTTTTTTTTTTTTTTTTTTTTTTTTTTTTTTTTTTTTTTTTTTTTTTTTTTTTTTTTTTTTTTTTTTTTTTTTTTTTTTTTTTTTTTTTTTTTTTTTTTTTTTTTTTTTTTTTTTTTTTTTTTTTTTTTTTTTTTTTTTTTTTTTTTTTTTTTTTTTTTTTTTTTTTTTTTTTTTTTTTTTTTTTTTTTTTTTTTTTTTTTTTTTTTTTTTTTTTTTTTTTTTTTTTTTTTTTTTTTTTTTTTTTTTTTTTTTTTTTTTTTTTTTTTTTTTTTTTTTTTTTTTTTTTTTTTTTTTTTTTTTTTTTTTTTTTTTTTTTTTTTTTTTTTTTTTTTTTTTTTTTTTTTTTTTTTTTTTTTTTTTTTTTTTTTTTTTTTTTTTTTTTTTTTTTTTTTTTTTTTTTTTTTTTTTTTTTTTTTTTTTTTTTTTTTTTTTTTTTTTTTTTTTTTTTTTTTTTTTTTTTTTTTTTTTTTTTTTTTTTTTTTTTTTTTTTTTTTTTTTTTTTTTTTTTTTTTTTTTTTTTTTTTTTTTTTTTTTTTTTTTTTTTTTTTTTTTTTTTTTTTTTTTTTTTTTTTTTTTTTTTTTTTTTTTTTTTTTTTTTTTTTTTTTTTTTTTTTTTTTTTTTTTTTTTTTTTTTTTTTTTTTTTTTTTTTTTTTTTTTTTTTTTTTTTTTTTTTTTTTTTTTTTTTTTTTTTTTTTTTTTTTTTTTTTTTTTTTTTTTTTTTTTTTTTTTTTTTTTTTTTTTTTTTTTTTTTTTTTTTTTTTTTTTTTTTTTTTTTTTTTTTTTTTTTTTTTTTTTTTTTTTTTTTTTTTTTTTTTTTTTTTTTTTTTTTTTTTTTTTTTTTTTTTTTTTTTTTTTTTTTTTTTTTTTTTTTTTTTTTTTTTTTTTTTTTTTTTTTTTTTTTTTTTTTTTTTTTTTTTTTTTT
>NW_027188232.1:0-31506 GCF_041381155.1 Argopecten irradians
TCTCGTTACATGCATGATTTCGTTATAACAAGACTTCAGAAATGACATAATTTTGTATTTCTTGTAGCCATAAAGATAAGATTTTTGACAACTACGTGTATATACAGGCCCGTTGCGCCTCTAGCTCTGCAAATATATAATGAGTGGATTATACAATAAGGATAGAAAATATTATTAAGAGATGATTTGTTATAGATAACTGCTATTATCACAAGGCATTTGACATGTGAAGGTCATGCTAAGGTCATGCTTTGACAATACCGTCGGGTTCCAATTACAATCAACCAACCATCTCTTCAATGTTGGCCCTAAAAGAAAACAAAACCTTGTATTAAGACTGTGAAATGTCAGTTTCTTGATGGCTTCATTCAATACCTATAAATGTTCACAGATGTAATTGAATCAAATTCGTACGAACGTTCACAGATGTAATGAAATTAAAAAATACTTACGGGTGTTCACAGACGTACTGAAATCAAAATACTTACGCGTGTTCACAGATGTAATAAAATCAAAATACTTACGGGTGTTCACAGACGTAATGAAATCAAAATACTTACGGGTGTTCACAGACGTAATGAAATCAAAATACTTACGGGTGTTCACAGACGTACTGAAATCAAAATACTTACGGGTGTTCACAGACGTAATGAAATCAAAATACTTACGGGTGTTCACAGACATACTGAAATCAAAATACTTACGGTTGTTCACAGACGTAATGAAATCAAAATACTTACGGGTGTTCACAGACGTACTGAAATCTAAATACTGTACTTACGGACGTTCACAGACGTACTGCAATACTGCCATGCAATCGTTGTGGTTCCATTTGCCATTGTTATCGATTTCGACGCATCTCTCGTTATTCCTGGAGTTATCCGGAGAACGAACAATAACATTGTCTGATACTGGTTCTTGGGAAGTCGCCCAAACAAACGAGCCTTTTTTTACCGCATCGTGCGCCCCAATCCAATAGTGCTCTACAGAAAAACACAATCAAATGATGACATGTTTCCTATTATTTCAAGGATACTTATAATTGTACAATTCTTCGTAAAGTGCCTTAAATTGAGAACCGTTATCATGATAATAGATCTAGAGAAGTTCGTTAATGACATTACCGTCTTGTTGGCTGATTGTTTTGTGTAGAAAGTTTTTCTCTAAATCGTTCTGAACTTCGACCAGGTATCCGCCAAGTAATTTACACACGACCTGCAATTTAAGGGAAATCTGAAGCTCATTTCAGTCGACATCGTTTAGGAAAAAAATCGTCATACGACAAAAGATGGTATGCAGTGACCCAAATCGTCTTACATGCAGGTAAATCGCGGCGAGATATCGATGGACTCATTATGAGGCAAAGAAGTAATTCAAGATGAGAGCACAGGCATTTGCAGACTAAGATAATCTGATGGTATGCCTTGGTAACAATATAATTTCAATGTTACCGAAACACTTATTATAATATCTTTATTAAAGCAAAATACATGCGCCTGTGGTTTTGAGGATTGATGAGCAACACACATTGACGCAGGACCTTACACTGGACGATGAGGGGCCACAGATCTAGAGGATGTAGGGGATTAACATGACGAGCAACACACATTGACGCCGGACCTTACACTGGACGATGAGGGGCCACAGAGGATGTAGGGGATTAACATGACGAGCAACACACATTGACGCCGGACCTTACACTGGACGATGAGGGGCCACAGATCTAGAGGATGTAGGGGATTAACATGACGAGCAACACACATTGACGCCGGACCTTACACTGGACGATGAGGGGCCACAGAGGATGTAGGGGATTAACATGACGAGCAACACACATTGACGCCGGACCTTACACTGGACGATGAGGGGCCACAGAGGATGTAGGGGATAAACATGACGAGCAACACACATTGACGCCGGACCTTACAACGGGCGATGAGGGGCCACAGAGGATGTAGGGGATCAACAGGTCAGCCATATTGACCTACAATCATTTTTAACTAATTAATAGGTAACTGTGGTATATGTTCCCGGGGGTAAAGAAAGCGATTTACACCTGGGACCGAGGTGGATAGGAAGGAAGCAGAGTCCGTTCTAAAGTTTATATCTGACACAATAATTATATAGTACATTGCATTTGCATGAGATGGTGTTAGCGTTACAGTTTACGTAAATACCAATTACTATACTTATTTTAGCGGTAGTTGTATTTTAGTGCTTTTCGCCACGTACTAACGTCATTGTTTTGGAAAACGCCCGTGCAGCAAAGACGTGCAAATACATACCTCCTTCCTCATTAGTGCTTTTGTCTGCTTGTTAGCATAGCGTTTTCTGTTGCATTCTCTCCTAGACATTTATTGTGTGCCGATACTTTGGTTTTATTTTTACATGTAATTAATTGTCTTTAGTTTGTTAGCTAGTCTTTTATAATGGTTATACCTGATTGTGTATATAGTGTCCTATAACAATTATCTGTTATTTGACTAATTTATAATTATTGCGATATGATGGTCTCATACTTTTGTCATTTATTATCTAAAAAGATATAAAGTGCATCGCACATTGAGATGACACCCCAAAGCTTTGTGTGCAGTTCCTTTGTACATTGCTTCCAGATACTACTGCTTACCAGATAAAGGCGTGTTGTAATACAGTGTAAATAACAACCATGATCAAGTAACAGTGGGTGGATTTACCTGTCCTGTATTTATTACGTATCTGTACATGTTTCTTTATTGTGATAAAGTCCAAATCTACTGGTTCGTCCACATTCCAGTTACCTAATAATAGATACGGTTTCATTGGCTTTAGTGGGTTTTGTGTGTTAAATTTGCTGATTAGTCGTGCCTGTTTTTGCGTGTTAGGTGGAGCCCCATGTTTATAGGTTACAATGTGAAACTTTGAAATGCATTATCGACCACATTCAGCTCTTCTTGCAGCATGTGGTCAATACTGAAAATGTGAACATTTTGAAACACAGATTGAATAATCACTGAACGAACCACACCTGCAACTCTCTACCATCAACATAAGGCAGTCATTATAGAAATATATTTCAGTAGCATTAGTTATTTTGTATGCAATCACTCGTTTATAAACTTCAAGATGCCCCACCACCGACGGAGCATGAACGATACCCATCATTTGAACAATAACTGACGTATAACCGCTTATCAAAATATTGCGTTTGGTACTTGCATAATCAGTACTTAATTACATATAGGGTATAATACCATGGAAATTTTTCGGAACTGAAGAATAATACTAATACGTCTGCCCCTGTTTTTGATACCATTCGTCGGGAAGTCGTCTGAAATGACCATTACTCTTACTGATATGAGGTACTGATGAGATAGTGTGTACGTTAATGTATATATGGTAACGTAGTATGTACATTTATTCTCCCTGTGTTGAAATAAACTAAATCCAAGTAATAGTATAAGACTCTTTCATATGTGGATTTGAAGAATAGGGATATTCTTATTCTTATATTGGGTAGCCATGCAATACAGCATCAAGAGGCATGAGTTATTGCCCAGACCAGGTAGTATTACACAGATAGATATAACAGAAAATATGTCAAATACCACTAGTTTGTTACATAAACGTCATGGTTGATCTCTAGCACACAATAAAAATGGTGAAATCGATAAAACTAAAGGGTGTATCTACGACCGGAACAACTTACGATTGCGCCCGTCCATGACAGTTTGTCCTGACTGAAGAAGTAACACGATTGCTGGTGATTTGCCCATCCATCCGGACAGCCTGCTCTTACCAACACGTAAAGTATAAATTACATCATATCACTGTTATGAAGTCAATTTGGTAGTACCGAAGTTGTAGTATCAAAGTGTCGCTATTTTGGCGTTGCAAATTTGTAAATAAAAGTACGACCGTCACCTTTTCGATACGATAACGTTTGGTGTTAATTACTGGTTTTAAAGGCAAATACATTATTTCATGTTCTAAAAAACTTCTGTTACCAGGGGCCAGATTAACCTGGCTACCATTCACATATTGACAGGAGAGTGTTTTTTCTTGAAACTATAAAGATTGAAACAAAGCTAAGTGAAGTTACAGTCATATAGGAAGTAACATTGATGCTTACATAGAAAAAATACTTTCACTTTTGCTATCAAAAACATAATGAGATTCAACACGAATTCGTAAGAGAGTTGTTTGAAATACCAAATGACACCAACGGTAAAATGCTAAATAATTTCAGTTTACCAGAACATTCTGATAATTTATACCAATAAATGAATCACAAGATATAAAAATGTAACTATAATTTCATACGTTACCATTTGAGTTTGCAGTAAGCGCTGCCAGCACAACAAACGACACGATACCCCACGTAGACATGTTGTTAAATGATTATATGCGGGATCGGATGTCACACTGTCAACGTGGCCTATCAATAGTGATGGTGTGTTCTCACATAACATAGAAAAGGAAGGTTTTTACAACAATTATAGTCTGTTTCAAATATATTTACCTGCATTTTGCATGGCTTCTAGCAATGACATCATGTATTCAACATTTAGTTTAGTGTAAAATGTAAGAGTTAATATTTTGAAAATAACTGGTTTGTAGTCACAGTGTTTCTAACAAAGAAACTTTATGATGTATTTTTACTTAGAACCAAGAGGATCAAGATCGCAAATTAAGTCGCCTTTTACGATCATGCTGCGGGGCATTAAATTCCTACATACTCCCTGCAGTGTAGGTTCTGTTTGAGCTTATCTCATGCTACTAAATGATTTAACATAAAAGCCTATTTTAGCCAGAAGATGCTATCGCTGAAAGACAATACCAGTTAATGAAATGATACACCTAAATCATTTAAATTTTTAATGTCAAAAATAGAACAAATGCTTAAGCTATGTCACTGTGACACACTTCTTGAAAAATTGGATGTTCTGAATTGTATACAATATGGAACTAACCCTATAAGGTATCTTCATGCAAAATATTTTTGAACACTAAGTAAATGATGTTAGTTGATCAATCATGAGTTCATAATATGTATTGGTCAGTCAAAATAAAGACCCACCAGTCCTTGGAAATACATCCATAATGTTTTGCTGATTTTAGACATAATACAGTTGAAACTATGTTCGCCATTGTCAGTTTTACCACCTTAATAGATATAGTACAATGTTTACGCATTCATATTTTAGCAAAGGACTTAAAAGCCGAAAATCCAGGAACATTTTTATTATGTTCTCGTTATTGGTAGAAAAAGTACCATTGTAACACTGTCATTTTTACATAGGTTTCCCTATAGGGCCCAATGTGAATTCATATTATTTTTGAGGCGAATCAATAACAAGATACAGTCATGGCTTACAGGCAGTCAATTGACTATTTTGATGACGCTGAAGGTTGTTACTACCATTGTTCTAATGTCAATTTAAATATAAAATGTCGATTTCCCTTGCTATTCATATAGGAAACCGTTTGGAAATTTCACACAAAAAAGTTCGGTTAACAAAACAATAGCCAGCCATATGATTTTGATAGTTGAAGTTTGATACCGCTGTTTCTCAGAAGGTACTAAAACATTTGTCAGAAAACAAGAAGCACCGACAGGCAGCCAATTTGTGTTAGCGACAATTTGTTTATTGTTTTCAATTATTTTAAAGCACCTGAGCTTTCTGAAATTGCAATTGGTCTTCTTGGTTCACCATGGTAGTTTGCCATTTTCATCACATTGTGAATGATATGGAAACAGCACTGTGTTTATTGTGTTAGAAGCACCATTTTTTACGCTCATATTTGTTACACATTAGTGTTTAGCGAACACATTTTCGGCACCAGAGGTTTTCCATCAAAATTAAACTGTTTTTGTGTCTGCGTATCCACCATTTTGGAACACATTGTGTTAGCGCACAGGTGTTAGCGCAAACAACATTTCAGGCAGTGCACTTATTACTTTAGCGCTCAACATGTTTACTGGTTTAGACATTTTAAAATAAGGTTTTAACGCAATTTGTATTAGCAAATTGTTTTAGCGCACCATTGTGTATCGCGCACCATTGTGTTAAGCTGTGTTAGAGCAAATATTTTTTTTAGCTCACCATTGTAGGTATAGTGTTACGAGATTGCAATCCATCATCAGTTTTGTGTTAGCGCACAATTGTGTTAGCGCACCATTGTGTTAATTGCGAATTGTGTATAGCGTCTTACATTGTTAGCGCACCATTCAGTTAGCGCGTTACTATTGTTGTTATTGCTAGTACCATTGTTAGCGCGTCATGTGTTAATAATCACCATTGTGTTAGCGCAATAAAATGTTTAAAATTGTGTCCGAATTTGTTAAACTTCAGAATGTATCATTGAGTAATGAATCAAACATGACAGTCATGGTCATGAGTAATATATATATATGGATCATATATATATATGTTACTACTAACATGGAGTCTCCTCTTACACGGTCATTGGGTAATGATATCAAACATGACAGTCATGGATCATATATATATGTTACTACTAACATGGAGTCTCCTCTTACACGGTCATTGGGTAATGATATCAAACATGACAGTCATGGATCATATATATATGTTACTACTAACATGGAGTCTCCTCTTACACGGTCATTGGGTAATGATATCAAACATGACAGTCATGGATCATATATATATGTTACTACTAACATGGAGTCTCCTCTTACACGGTCATTGGGTAATGATATCAAACATGACAGTCATGGATCATATATATATGTTACTACTAACATAACATTGGAGTCTCCTCTTACACGGTCATTGGGTAATGATATCAAACATGACAGTCATGGATCATATATATATGTTACTACTAACATGGAGTCTCCTCTTACACGGTCATTGGGTAATGATATCAAACACGAGACAGTCATGGATCATATATATATGTTACTACTAACATTGGAGTCTCCTCTTACACGGTCATTGGGTAATGATATCAAACATGACAGTCATGGATCATATATATATGTTACTACTAACATGGAGTCTCCTCTTACACGGTCATTGGGTAATGATATCAAACATGACAGTCATGGATCATATATATATGTTACTACTAACATAACATTGGAGTCTCCTCTTACACGGTCATTGGGTAATGATATCAAACATGACAGTCATGGATCATATATATATGTTACTACTAACATGGAGTCTCCTCTTACACGGTCATTGGGTAATGATATCAAACATGACAGTCATGGATCATATATATATGTTACTACTAACATGGAGTCTCCTCTTACACGGTCATTGGGTAATGATATCAAACATGACAGTCATGGATCATATATATATGTTACTACTAACATGGAGTCTCCTCTTACACGGTCATTGGGTAATGATATCAAACATGACAGTCATGGATCATATATATATGTTACTACTAACATGGAGTCTCCTCTTACACGGTCATTGGGTAATGATATCAAACATGACAGTCATGGATCATATATATATGTTACTACTACTAACATGGAGTCTCCTCTTACACGGTCATTGGGTAATGATATCAAACATGACAGTCATGGATCATATATATATGTTACTACTAACATGGAGTCTCCTCTTACACGGTCATTGGGTAATGATATCAAACATGACAGTCATGGATCATATATATATGTTACTACTAACATAACATTGGAGTCTCCTCTTACACGGTCATTGGGTAATGATATCAAACATGACAGTCATGGATCATATATATATGTTACTACTAACATAACATTGGAGTCTCCTCTTACACAGTCATTGGGTAATGATATCAAACATGACAGTCATGGATCATATATATATGTTACTACTAACATAACATGGAGTCTCCTCTTACACGGTCATTGGGTAATGATATCAAACATGACAGTCAGTCATGGATCATATATATATGTTACTACTAACATGGAGTCTCCTCTTACACGGTCATTGAGTAATGATATCAAACATGACAGTCATGGATCATATATATATGTTACTACTAACATGGAGTCTCCTCTTACACGGTCATTGGGTAATGATATCAAACATGACAGTCATGGATCATATATATATGTTACTACTAACATGGAGTCTCCTCTTACACGGTCATTGGGTAATGATATCAAACATGACAGTCATGGATCATATATATATGTTACTACTAACATGGAGTCTCCTCTTACACGGTCATTGGGTAATGATATCAAACATGACAGTCATGGATCATATATATATGTTACTACTAACATTGGAGTCTCCTCTTACACGGTCATTGGGTAATGATATCAAACATGACAGTCATGGATCATATATATATATGTTACTACTAACATGGAGTCTCCTCTTACACGGTCATTGGGTAATGATATCAAACATGACAGTCATGGATCATATATATATGTTACTAACTAACATGGAGTCTCCTCTTACACGGTCATTGGGTAATGATATCAAACATGACAGTCATGGATCATATATATATGTTACTACTAACATGGAGTCTCCTCTTACACGGTCATTGGTAATGATATCAAACATGACAGTCATGGATCATATATATATGTTACTACTAACATGGAGTCTCCTCTTACACGGTCATTGGGTAATGATATCAAACATGACAGTCATGGATCATATATATATGTTACTACTAACATGGAGTCTCCTCTTACACGGTCATTGGGTAATGATATCAAACATGACAGTCATGGATCATATATATATGTTACTACTAACATGGAGTCTCCTCTTACACGGTCATTGAGTAATGATATCAAACATGACAGTCATGGATCATATATATATATGTTACTAGTCATGGATCATGGAGTCTCCTCTTACACGGTCATTGGGTAATGATATCAAACATGACAGTCATGGATCATATATATATGTTACTACTAACATGGAGTCTCCTCTTACACGGTCATTGGGTAATGATATCAAACATGACAGTCATGGATCATATATATATGTTACTACTAACATGGAGTCTCCTCTTACACGGTCATTGGGTAATGATATCAAACATGACAGTCATGGATCATATATATATGTTGTTACTAACTAACATGGAGTCTCCTCTTACACGGTCATTGGGTAATGATATCAAACATGACAGTCATGGATCATATATATATGTTACTACTAACATGGAGTCTCCTCTTACACGGTCATTGGGTAATGATATCAAACATGACAGTCATGGATCATATATATATGTTACTACTAACATGGAGTCTCCTCTTACACGGTCATTGGGTAATGATATCAAACATGACAGTCATGGATCATATATATATGTTACTACTACTAACATGGAGTCTCCTCTTACACGGTCATTGAGTAATGATATCAAACATGACAGTCATGGATCATATATATATGTTACTACTAACATGGAGTCTCCTCTTACACGGTCATTGGGTAATGATATCAAACATGACAGTCATGGATCATATATATATGTTACTACTAACATGGAGTCTCCTCTTACACGGTCATTGGGTAATGATATCAAACATGACAGTCATGGATCATATATATATGTTACTACTAACATGGAGTCTCCTCTTACACAGTCATTGGGTAATGATATCAAACATGACAGTCATGGATCATATATATATGTTACTACTAACATAACATGGAGTCTCCTCTTACACGGTCATTGGGTAATGATATCAAACATGACAGTCATGGATCATATATATATGTTACTACTAACATGGAGTCTCCTCTTACACGGTCATTGAGTAATGATATCAAACATGACAGTCATGGATCATATATATATATATGTTACTACTAACATGGAGTCTCCTCTTACACGGTCATTGGGTAATGATATCAAACACGAGACAGTCATGGATCATATATATATGTTACTACTAACAATGGAGTCTCCTCTTACACGGTCATTGGGTAATGATATCAAACATGACAGTCATGGATCATATATATATGTTACTACTAACATGGAGTCTCCTCTTACACGGTCATTGGGTAATGATATCAAACATGACAGTCATGGATCATATATATATGTTACTACTAACATGGAGTCTCCTCTTACACGGTCATTGGGTAATGATATCAAACATGACAGTCATGGATCATATATATATGTTACTACTAACATGGAGTCTCCTCTTACACGGTCATTGGGTAATGATATCAAACATGACAGTCATGGATCATATATATATGTTACTACTAACATGGAGTCTCCTCTTACACGGTCATTGGGTAATGATATCAAACATGACAGTCATGGATCATATATATATGTTACTACTAACATAACATTGGAGTCTCCTCTTACACGGTCATTGGGTAATGATATCAAACATGACAGTCATGGATCATATATATATGTTACTACTAACATGGAGTCTCCTCTTACACGGTCATTGGGTAATGATATCAAACATGACAGTCATGGATCATATATATATATGTTACTACTAACATGGAGTCTCCTCTCCTCTTACACGGTCATTGGGTAATGATATCAAACATGACAGTCATGGATCATATATATATGTTACTACTAACATGGAGTCTCCTCTTACACGGTCATTGGGTAATGATATCAAACATGACAGTCATGGATCATATATATATGTTACTACTAACATGGAGTCTCCTCTTACACGGTCATTGGGTAATGATATCAAACATGACAGTCATGGATCATATATATATGTTACTACTAACATGGAGTCTCCTCTTACACGGTCATTGAGTAATGATATCAAACATGACAGTCATGGATCATATATATATGTTACTACTAACATGGAGTCTCCTCTTACACGGTCATTGGGTAATGATATCAAACATGACAGTCATGGATCATATATATATGTTACTACTAACATGGAGTCTCCTCTTACACGGTCATTGGGTAATGATATCAAACATGACAGTCATGGATCATATATATATGTTACTACTAACATGGAGTCTCCTCTTACACGGTCATTGGTAATGATATCAAACATGACAGTCATGGATCATATATATATGTTACTACTAACATGGAGTTCTCTTACACGGTCTGATATCAACAGACAGTCATGGATATATATATATGTTACTACTAACATGGAGTCTCCTCTTACACGGTCATTGGGTAATGATATCAAACATGACAGTCATGGATCATATATATATGTTACTACTAACATGGAGTCTCCTCTTACACGGTCATTGGGTAATGATATCAAACATGACAGTCATGGATCATATATATATGTTACTACTAACATAACATGGAGTCTCCTCTTACACGGTCATTGGGTAATGATATCAAACATGACAGTCATGGATCATATATATATGTTACTACTAACATAACATTGGAGTCTCCTCTTACACGGTCATTGGGTAATGATATCAAACATGACAGTCATGGATCATATATATATATGTTACTACTAACATGGAGTCTCCTCTTACACGGTCATTGGGTAATGATATCAAACATGACAGTCATGGATCATATATATATGTTACTACTAACATGGAGTCTCCTCTTACACGGTCATTGAGTAATGATATCAAACATGACAGTCATGGATCATATATATATGTTACTACTAACATGGAGTCTCCTCTTACACGGTCATTGAGTAATGATATCAAACATGACAGTCATGGATCATATATATATGTTACTACTAACATAACATTGGAGTCTCCTCTTACACGGTCATTGGGTAATGATATCAAACATGACAGTCATGGATCATATATATATGTTACTACTAACATAACATTGGAGTCTCCTCTTACACGGTCATTGGGTAATGATATCAAACATGACAGTCATGGATCATATATATATGTTACTACTAACATGGAGTCTCCTCTTACACGGTCATTGGGTAATGATATCAAACATGACAGTCATGGATCATATATATATATGTTACTACTAACATGGAGTCTCCTCTTACACGGTCATTGGGTAATGATATCAAACATGACAGTCATGGATCATATATATATGTTACTACTAACATGGAGTCTCCTCTTACACGGTCATTGGGTAATGATATCAAACATGACAGTCATGGATCATATATATATGTTACTACTAACATGGAGTCTCCTCTTACACGGTCATTGGTAATGATATCAAACATGACAGTCATGGATCATATATATATGTTACTACTAACATGGAGTCTCCTCTTACACGGTCATTGAGTAATGATATCAAACATGACAGTCATGGATCATATATATATGTTACTACTAACATAACATGGAGTCTCCTCTTACACGGTCATTGGGTAATGATATCAAACATGACAGTCATGGATCATATATATATGTTACTACTAACATAACATTGGAGTCTCCTCTTACACAGTCATTGGGTAATGATATCAAACATGACAGTCATGGATCATATATATATGTTACTACTAACATGGAGTCTCCTCTTACACGGTCATTGAGTAATGATATCAAACATGACAGTCATGGATGGAGTCTCTCTTATATATATGATATCAAACATGACAGTCATGGATCATATATATATGTTACTACTAACATGGAGTCTCCTCTTACACGGTCATTGGGTAATGATATCAAACATGACAGTCATGGATCATATATATATGTTACTACTAACATGGAGTCTCCTCTTACACGGTCATTGGGTAATGATATCAAACATGACAGTCATGGATCATATATATATATGTTACTACTAACATGGAGTCTCCTCTTACACGGTCATTGGGTAATGATATCAAACATGACAGTCATGGATCATATATATATATGTTACTACTAACTAACATGGAGTCTCCTCTTACACGGTCATTGGGTAATGATATCAAACATGACAGTCATGGATCATATATATATATGTTTACTACTAACATGGAGTCTCCTCTTACACGGTCATTGAGTAATGATATCAAACATGACAGTCATGGATCATATATATATGTTACTACTAACATGGAGTCTCCTCTTACACGGTCATTGGGTAATGATATCAAACATGACAGTCATGGATCATATATATATGTTACTACTAACATGGAGTCTCCTCTTACACGGTCATTGGGTAATGATATCAAACATGACAGTCATGGATCATATATATATGTTACTACTAACATGGAGTCTCCTCTTACACGGTCATTGGGTAATGATATCAAACATGACAGTCATGGATCATATATATATGTTACTACTAACATGGAGTCTCCTCTTACACGGTCATTGTGTAATGATATCAAACATGACAGTCATGGATCATATATATATGTTACTACTAACATGGAGTCTCCTCTTACACGGTCATTGGGTAATGATATCAAACATGACAGTCATGGATCATATATATATGTTACTACTAACATGGAGTCTCCTCTTACACGGTCATTGAGTAATGATATCAAACATGACAGTCATGGATCATATATATATGTTACTACTAACATGGAGTCTCCTCTTACACGGTCATTGGGTAATGATATCAAACATGACAGTCATGGATCATATATATATGTTTACTACTAACATGGAGTCTCCTCTTACACGGTCATTGGGTAATGATATCAAACATGACAGTCATGGATCATATATATATGTTACTACTAACATGGAGTCTCCTCTTACACGGTCATTGGGTAATGATATCAAACATGACAGTCATGGATCATATATATATATGTTACTACTAACATGGAGTCTCCTCTTACACGGTCATTGGGTAATGATATCAAACATGACAGTCATGGATCATATATATATGTTACTACTAACATGGAGTCTCCTCTTACACGGTCATTGGGTAATGATATCAAACATGACAGTCATGGATCATATATATATGTTACTACTAACATAACATTGGAGTCTCCTCTTACACGGTCATTGGGTAATGATATCAAACATGACAGTCATGGATCATATATATATGTTACTACTAACATGGAGTCTCCTCTTACACGGTCATTGAGTAATGATATCAAACATGACAGTCATGGATCATATATATATGTTACTACTAACATGGAGTCTCCTCTTACACGGTCATTGGGTAATGATATCAAACATGACAGTCATGGATCATATATATATGTTACTACTAACATGGAGTCTCCTCTTACACGGTCATTGGGTAATGATATCAAACATGACAGTCATGGATCATATATATATATGTTACTACTAACATAACATTGGAGTCTCCTCTTACACGGTCATTGGGTAATGATATCAAACATGACAGTCATGGATCATATATATATATGTTACTACTAACATGGAGTCTCCTCTTACACGGTCATTGGGTAATGATATCAAACATGACAGTCATGGATCATATATATATATGTTACTACTAACATGGAGTCTCCTCTTACACGGTCATTGGGTAATGATATCAAACATGACAGTCATGGATCATATATATATGTTACTACTAACATGGAGTCTCCTCTTACACGGTCATTGGTAATGATATCAAACATGACAGTCATGGATCATATATATATGTTACTACTAACATGGAGTCTCCTCTTACACGGTCATTGGGTAATGATATCAAACATGACAGTCATGGATCATATATATATGTTACTACTAACATGGAGTCTCCTCTTACACGGTCATTGGGTAATGATATCAAACATGACAGTCATGGATCATGGATCATATATATATGTTACTACTAACATGGAGTCTCCTCTTACACGGTCATTGGGTAATGATATCAAACATGACAGTCATGGGATCATATATATATGTTACTACTAACATGGAGTCTCCTCTTACACGGTCATTGGGTAATGATATCAAACATGACAGTCATGGATCATATATATATGTTACTACTAACATAACATTGGAGTCTCCTCTTACACGGTCATTGGGTAATGATATCAAACATGACAGTCATGGATCATATATATATGTTACTACTAACATGGAGTCTCCTCTTACACGGTCATTGGGTAATGATATCAAACATGACAGTCATGGATCATATATATATGTTACTACTAACATGGAGTCTCCTCTTACACGGTCATTGGGTAATGATATCAAACATGACAGTCATGGATCATATATATATGTTACTACTAACATAACATTGGAGTCTCCTCTTACACGGTCATTGGGTAATGATATCAAACATGACAGTCATGGATCATATATATATGTTACTACTAACATGGAGTCTCCTCTTACACGGTCATTGAGTAATGATATCAAACATGACAGTCATGGATCATATATATATGTTACTACTAACATGGAGTCTCCTCTTACACAGTCATTGGGTAATGATATCAAACATGACAGTCATGGATCATATATATATGTTACTACTAAAGATAACATGGAGTCTCCTCTTACACGGTCATTGAGTAATGATATCAAACATGACAGTCATGGATCATATATATATGTTACTACTAACATGGAGTCTCCTCTTACACGGTCATTGGGTAATGATATCAAACATGACAGTCATGGATCATATATATATGTTACTACTAACATGGAGTCTCCTCTTACACGGTCATTGGGTAATGATATCAAACATGACAGTCATGGATCATATATATATATGTTACTACTAACATGGAGTCTCCTCTTACATGACAGTCATGGGAGTAATGATATCAAACATGACAGTCATGGTAATGATATATGACATATGATCATATATATACTACTACTAACATTGGAGTCTCCTCTTACACGGTCATTGGGTAATGATATCAAACATGACAGTCATGGATCATATATATATGTTACTACTAACATGGAGTCTCCTCTTACACGGTCATTGGGTAATGATATCAAACATGACAGTCATGGATCATATATATATGTTACTACTAACATAACATTGGAGTCTCCTCTTACACGGTCATTGGGTAATGATATCAAACATGACAGTCATGGATCATATATATATGTTACTACTAACATGGAGTCTCCTCTTACACGGTCATTGGGTAATGATATCAAACATGACAGTCATGGATCATATATATATGTTACTACTAACATGGAGTCTCCTCTTACACACGGTCATTGGGTAATGATATCAAACATGACAGTCATGGATCATATATATATGTTACTACTAACATGGAGTCTCCTCTTACACGGTCATTGGGTAATGATATCAAACATGACAGTCATGGATCATATATATATGTTACTACTAACATAACATTGGAGTCTCCTCTTACACGGTCATTGGGTAATGATATCAAACATGACAGTCATGGATCATATATATATGTTACTACTAACATGGAGTCTCCTCTTACACGGTCATTGGGTAATGATATCAAACATGACAGTCATGGATCATATATATATATGTTACTACTAACATGGAGTCTCCTCTTACACGGTCATTGGGTAATGATATCAAACATGACAGTCATGGATCATATATATATATATGTTACTACTAACATGGAGTCTCCTCTTACACGGTCATTGGGTAATGATATCAAACATGACAGTCATGGATCATATATATATGTTACTACTAACATGGAGTCTCCTCTTACACGGTCATTGAGTAATGATATCAAACATGACAGTCATGGATCATATATATATATGTTACTACTAACATGGAGTCTCCTCTTACACGGTCATTGGGTAATGATATCAAACATGACAGTCATGGATCATATATATATGTTACTACTAACATGGAGTCTCCTCTTACACGGTCATTGGGTAATGATATCAAACATGACAGTCATGGATCATATATATATGTTACTACTATCATGGAGTCTCCTCTTACACGGTCATTGGTAATGATATCAAACATGACAGTCATGGATCATATATATATGTTACTACTAACATGGAGTCTCCTCTTACACGGTCATTGGGTAATGATATCAAACATGACAGTCATGGATCATATATATATGTTACTACTAACATGGAGTCTCCTCTTACACGGTCATTGGGTAATGATATCAAACATGACAGTCATGGATCATATATATATGTTACTACTAACATAACATTGGAGTCTCCTCTTACACGGTCATTGGGTAATGATATCAAACATGACAGTCATGGATCATATATATATGTTACTACTAACATTGGAGTCTCCTCTTACACGGTCATTGGGTAATGATATCAAACACGACAGTCATGGATCATATATATATGTTACTACTAACATGGAGTCTCCTCTTACACGGTCATTGGGTAATGATATCAAACATGACAGTCATGGATCATATATATATGTTACTACTAACATGGAGTCTCCTCTTACACGGTCATTGGGTAATGATATCAAACATGACAGTCATGGATCATATATATATGTTACTACTAACATGGAGTCTCCTCTTACACGGTCATTGGGTAATGATATCAAACATGACAGTCATGGATCATATATATATGTTACTACTAACATGGAGTCTCCTCTTACACGGTCATTGGGTAATGATATCAAACATGACAGTCATGGATCATATATATATGTTACTACTAACATGGAGTCTCCTCTTACACGGTCATTGGGTAATGATATCAAACATGACAGTCATGGATCATATATATATGTTACTACTAACATGGAGTCTCCTCTTACACGGTCATTGGGTAATGATATCAAACATGACAGTCATGGATCATATATATATGTTACTACTAACATGGAGTCTCCTCTTACACGGTCATTGGGTAATGATATCAAACATGACAGTCATGGATCATATATATATGTTACTACTAACATGGAGTCTCCTCTTACACGGTCATTGAGTAATGATATCAAACATGACAGTCATGGATCATATATATATGTTACTACTAACATGGAGTCTCCTCTTACACGGTCATTGGGTAATGATATCAAACATGACAGTCATGGATCATATATATATGTTACTACTAACATGGAGTCTCCTCTTACACGGTCATTGAGTAATGATATCAAACATGACAGTCATGGATCATATATATATATGTTACTACTAACATTGGAGTCTCCTCTTACACGGTCATTGAGTAATGATATCAAACATGACAGTCATGGATCATATATATATGTTACTACTAACATGGAGTCTCCTCTTACACGGTCATTGGGTAATGATATCAAACACGACAGTCATGGATCATATATATATGTTACTACTAACATGGAGTCTCCTCTTACACGGTCATTGAGTAATGATATCAAACATGACAGTCATGGATCATATATATATGTTACTACTAACATGGAGTCTCCTCTTACACGGTCATTGGGTAATGATATCAAACATGACAGTCATGGATCATATATATATGTTTACTACTAACATGGAGTCTCCTCTTACACGGTCATTGGGTAATGATATCAAACATGACAGTCATGGATCATATATATATGTTACTACTAACATGGAGTCTCCTCTTACACGGTCATTGGGTAATGATATCAAACATGACAGTCATGGATCATATATATATGTTACTACTAACATGGAGTCTCCTCTTACACGGTCATTGGGTAATGATATCAAACATGACAGTCATGGATCATATATATATGTTACTACTAACATGGAGTCTCCTCTTACACAGTCATTGGGTAATGATATCAAACATGGCAGTCATGGATCATATATATATGTTACTACTAACATGGAGTCTCCTCTTACACGGTCATTGGGTAATGATATCAAACATGACAGTCATGGATCATATATATATGTTACTACTAACATGGAGTCTCCTCTTACACGGTCATTGGGTAATGATATCAAACATGACAGTCATGGATCATATATATATGTTACTACTAACATGGAGTCTCCTCTTACACGGTCATTTGAGTAATGATATCAAACATGACAGTCATGGATCATATATAATATGTTACTACTAACTAACATTGGAGTCTCCTCTTACACGGTCATTGGGTAATGATATCAAACATGACAGTCATGGATCATATATATATGTTACTACTAACATGGAGTCTCCTCTTACACGGTCATTGAGTAATGATATCAAACATGACAGTCATGGATCATATATATATGTTACTACTAACATGGAGTCTCCTCTTACACGGTCATTGGGTAATGATATCAAACATGACAGTCATGGATCATATATATATGTTACTACTAACATGGAGTCTCCTCTTACACGGTCATTGGGTAATGATATCAAACATGACAGTCATGGATCATATATATATGTTACTACTAACATGGAGTCTCCTCTTACACGGTCATTGGGTAATGATATCAAACATGACAGTCATGGATCATATATATATGTTACTACTAACATGGAGTCTCCTCTTACACGGTCATTGGGTAATGATATCAAACATGACAGTCATGGATCATATATATATGTTACTACTAACATAACATTGGAGTCTCCTCTTACACGGTCATTGGGTAATGATATCAAACATGACAGTCATGGATCATATATATATGTTACTACTAACATGGAGTCTCCTCTTACACGGTCATTGGGTAATGATATCAAACATGACAGTCATGGATCATATATATATGTTACTACTAACATGGAGTCTCCTCTTACACGGTCATTGGGTAATGTAATGATATCAAACATGACAGTCATGGATCATATATATATGTTACTACTAACATGGAGTCTCCTCTTACACGGTCATTGGGTAATGATATCAAACATGACAGTCATGGATCATATATATATATGTTACTACTAACATGGAGTCTCCTCTTACACGGTCATTGGGTAATGATATCAAACATGACAGTCATGGATCATATAATATATGTTACTACTAACATGGAGTCTCCTCTTACACGGTCATTGGGTAATGATATCACTAGAGGTGGAACCCGGAGGAGGAAAAGGTGGGGGGTAAATATGGGGATTAAATGACACCATGACAACGTCCCTCGAGCTAGCTTTCTTGGGGTGGATTTATCGGTTATTCTAGCCGAATTTGAAAGAGAATTTCTTAATGACAGCTGCCCATGTTTTAATGACACCGTCAACCATGGAAAAAAAAAAGATGAAGAGCGCTAAGACAAAGAATGACACTCTTAAGGTGTCTTGCGGAAATGAGAACAGAAAGAAGAAAGACATTTTCGGGGGGGCTTTTAATTTAAGAATCAAGAAACCCTTAAGAAACACATTAATCCAAAATCTTTTGATCCGAAACATTTCGATTGTCTTCTAAAACCCAATATTACTTATCTCTGGATTCCCAGCCATGTGGCTATAAAGGGAAAATGAAAACAAGGCCGATAAAACAGACCTAAGTACTATGATGTCTCCGACATTTACACTTTGTTTCAATGCCGTGAGACATAATCGTATTTTCAGGTATCTCAAAGAGATTGGCATTTTTAAACAAATATTTGGACGTTTTCTCATCTCATCTTATATTCATATCATCGTTTCGTCAACATTGTGCATGAGTTTTTCTAATGTGTTTTAGCTAGAACTATTTTTAATCCTATGTAAAAAAACTCTTTTTATTAAATCAACATTTACAATTTTGTTTTTTAGTTTTTGCTTGCCTTTTTCTTATCCTGATTTTTTTAGATACAGTCATTGTAAACTTATATCCTGGTACTAATGCCTGCCCTGTAGTTTGGCCCTAAATGACCTTAGTTGTCGATGGGCCGTAAAACCTCAATCAAATCAAAGCTTTAAGAACTCTTGGTAAGGCCATTCCAATAGTAAGTTACATCCCGACTTCAAACAAACCATTTATCCTCCCCACTCAAGATGCCTCTGAATTCCGAATCAGGAGCTGTTTCTCTACCATCACATGACTGAGTTATTGTATATGTCAATCTTAGGTTATCCAAAATGGAGAGACGATATCCATTACGTCGACTGGAGTTGGTTTTTTTTTCTGTGCTGAAGTGGGTGGGCAGAAATAAGAAATTTCCCTTTCACAGCCATGGCACGGCCATAAGACAAACACACAGACAACAACCCGATGTCCTATACGTGCGCACTGTCCGACAAACTGGATATTAACATCTCACACGACGAGTTGCGACCTTGGCCAACCACGGATTCAACAACACCGACGCCGATGGAAAATGACTCGACTTCCTTGTATAGAGAACGCATTGGAGATTACTATAAAGACCTTAACCAAAGGAGTTAATGCATCGCCATACATAGAAAACAACGCCATCAGTACATAGCTGAGAATGCTACATGATGAGTAAGGACACCATGGTTCAACCACACCTTGTGTCTAGTTAGGAATAGCCTTTACTGGGTCGGTATTACAGAAGCTTGTTTCAATAAATATTTCAAGGCACTTGTCTGAATGGACTTGGAGAACGTTCAATCCGTGCGTTCCATTTCCACTTGGTTCCAAGATGGCGGACCCCATCCCCAATCTGATTAAAAATCAGCTGTTTTGATACTCCGTGCTACCTACAGTGTCTCCGCTACAAACGGGATCACGTATAAGCGGAGTATCAAACAGCTGATTTTAAACAGATTTCCCCCATCCTCGATAGTCCAGGTGGTTTTCCGACCACTTAAGAACTCTACACCCCTGGGTTATCTCATAGTCAAACTGGAGGCAACAGAGTAGAACAGGTAATTTAGTAATTTAACTATGAGATAGTCCAGGGGTGAAGAGATCATAAGTGATCGGAAGCCCTGGAATATCGAGGATGGGCGGACCCAAGTTATTTCATTTGTCATCCACATTTCCTTTTTGTTAAAATAAGATGTCATAAAATTTTATTCAGTTCAGTACATCTGTCACGAATCTGTAAAAAGAACGCGCAGTTTATCTGCAATCACACGTTTCTGCGTTTACAAACTTTAAAAAAGAGCCATCAAGGCTTACTGTACTTTGATGTTTGACTGCAGATGAGATAGTGTATACATGCGTGCCATCGTTATATGTATGTATTCCATTAATAAACGAACTAAAATATACGCATTACATAATTATATCAAATACTGTCAGACGGTTGTATACACGATATGGGTAATCTCTAGCATAAAATACAAATTATGAAATCAATAAATGTCCACGTGTACACGAATGTAACACCAACTTACGATTGCGCCTGTCCATGACAGTCTGTCGTGGCTGAAGAAGTGACATGACTCCTGGTGTTTCACCCACCCATCCGGACAGTCTGCTCTTACCAACACTTCAAAATATAAATAATATTATATCATTGTAATAAAGTCAAGTTGATAGTACCGAAGTTGTACATTAGTGCCGTCATTTTTGGAGTAGCGTCTTTTCACGGTACATGTATGATAAATAAGTGTTTGTTTTATATCAGATTTAGATTGTAACTTGAGGGTATACGAACCTTAAAAAATGAAACAAGTTGCATAAAACCTAAGATAGTTCTTCACTTTATTACATAAATGATGTAACAAGAGATCCGGATTCGTCCCCCAAACTGCATTAAGCAAATATAGGGCTTATGTGGAGTCTATTATTGAGAATGAGCCCTTCGGTATTTCTGAGAAATAGTGGTAATAGCTTAAAATATTATTGAATGATCGGTCCTGAAAATGGAATATGCACAACAACGGCCCTAGGGGACACCTACAGTTGAAATATGAGACAAATCCTTTCGATCTTTCGGAGAAAAAACGATAACAAACTTCAACTATCATAATACAAGGTGGCGGCCGGTCGGCCATTTTGTTGACTAATCGGTCCCAAAATTGACTATACACAACTAGAGCGCTATGGAAACTTGAATCTGGATCTCTTCAGTACTTTCCGAGAAATAGCGGTAGCAAGAATTGCTAACGGACGGACGAACGCATAAAAAATAATTCTTGTTACCAGCTATATCTCAGAGAGTACTGAAAGATCTGTCCCTTAAATTTCATTTGTAGATACCCCTAGAGCCCCGTAGTTGTGAATATTGCATTTTGTACCGATCGGTCAACAAGATGGCCGACATGCCGCCATCTTGGATTTTGACAATTAAAATATTGTTACTGATATATCTAAAGCACTATATGAATTACGGAAGGGAAAGAGAAAAGATCCCACTTTCAATTGTCAGACATAGATCATTCTTTGGTGGGCGCCAATATCCCTCTGGGATCTCTTGTTGAAAATCCCAACAGTATTACCAAATTTAAATTGTAAATGGAAAAATCTAAATTTCACCAAATAGCATGACAGGAACGACTAACAATTTAACATAAAGAATATAATTTAACTCAGTTTTATCTCGTCAGTTTTGTGGCGTCATTACTGTCATCGTCGACTTTGACATGTTAAAGCATTACAACTTAGCACTCAATATATAACGTCTGTTTACGTTAAAATATGTTTCTTTGTAAAATATGGACAATGAATATCAACGAGAAAGGCAAAATACGAAAATTGGGAGGATGTAATGATATCACTCGAGGTTGGAAAGGGGGGGGGGGGAGGTGGGGTGTAACGGTCATCCGACCGGAATGATTTCAACATGTAAAATTTTTTGGTATTTATCCAATTTACAAAAATGATGATATTGGTAGTAAACATATGATAATATATTTCATAAATACATGTGTTAAATTTGTACTCTTGTTTACCAGCCAATTTGCAAGGCTACCATTCCACATAGGATATCTGGACACGTACATTGAAAGTAAGTATTTTTGTGTCTCGAAATTGTGGAAATTATTGAACAAAACCAAACTAAAGCGAAATTAATTTCAATAGAAAGAAAATATTTATATTAAAGAATTTCGCTCTTGCTGTCAAAAAAAAAGTGGTTCAACACATATATCAAATGCCCATAGAGAAATGCTGGGAATTCGTCACATGTCATAGCGATTATTTTCAGTTTGCCAGAACAATTTTGATAATGTAATGATAAGATATTAACTACTATTAATAACATTGTCATACAAAGTAAAACTGTCTCTATAATTCAAGAAATTATCATATGACGTTACCATTAGAGTATGCAGCGAGCGTTGTCAGCACAACAAACGACACAAGATTCCACGTAGACATGTTGTTATATCACAATACCTGTCGACGTGACCTGTATCTCTAGTATCGGTGTGTTCTTGTTCTCCACATAACATATAGTACAGCGGCATATGGTCAAAAAATGGGAAAATCCAGCATTTTTGTGATACAAGCACGAACCTTTGCATGCAAGTAGT
Source organism: Argopecten irradians (assembly GCF_041381155.1). Classification (NCBI taxonomy): domain Eukaryota; kingdom Metazoa; phylum Mollusca; class Bivalvia; order Pectinida; family Pectinidae; genus Argopecten; species Argopecten irradians. The sequence continues at coordinate 24,174 of NW_027188232.1, forward strand.
TATGACTATTTAAAAGAGAATAAGGGCGGGAGCCATCCAAAAAGTGTCTATTTCCGGTTTTTTTCAAGATAGCCGCCATTTTCGTGGTGAAACTTAGAAAACTAATGAAATACCAAGCTGCACCTTTTTGAAAAAAAATGCCTGAAACTTGGCATTGGATAGTGAGGTAGCTAAGACACCCAAAAAATAGAAATTAAACAGGAAAGCCATTAAAAGGGTATCTACTTCCGGTATTTTTCAAGATGGCCACCATTTTTGCAGGCGAGTCTTAGTCCGCTAAACCTACCTATATTATTAGGCTTTTTTTTTTCATTTTTTTTTTGCCTAATTTAAAAGTCAGCTCGCGTACCCTCTTAAAAAGGTGAAATCGTAGGACAGATTTGGCCTACGTTACGTTACCCGGGGCAAAATTCAAATGAATTATGTCGTTCATGGCTATGCCGGAAAACGTACACATAAACCTTGTCATTTGGATCTGAGGTACTCACTGGCCCCCAATGTTACATGCCCATTGAGGAAACTTTTTTAAAACAACACCGCACAATGGAAATAGGCTTCCGAGACCATTCTATTTTACACATTTGTAATGGCCGCCGTATACACATTTAGTATCTAGCAAACGGCAGCCAATCACCATCGCTTCCGTTTTTATTTAAAAAAAAAAAAAAAAAAAAACCCACGTTGTAGTTGAGAGATAAACAAAGTGCTAGACAGTTAGAGTATTTATAGACATGGAATTGTGATCGACATACACGATATGTTCAAATCAAATATTCTAAATTAAATCCGACCATCAGCTGGGTACTCGCATCACTTTCGCAATATTCACGTTGCATACACATGGGGGGTAGCATTTTGGATTAATGAAACCAAAACGACACAGCTTGCTTTACCAAAAATAATTAAGCTACTAAATTTTAAGCACTTCCGGTTTTATATCAAATGCTGTCATTTTCATTGTTTGATTTGGGTAGTATTCTGTGTTTGAATGTTACAGAATTATCTGTCCTTCCGGTAGGTAGAACAATTGATGTCAAGTATTTGGCAAGCGTTACGTCATAATTTTTTTTCGAGAGATGCGCTCACAAAATAATGAACGTAACAATTGAGAAACCTAACTGCAAGGGAGCTAACTCTGTAATATATAAAGACGGAATAGTTTCCTGTAAAATAATTAAATGCAAATGAATATTGAAAACCAGAGATTTGCTTAATAACCATCATACTCATTTCAAAGTTGTTTAAAGTTCTGTCCAACTTCTTCAATGAATACATGCATATATCATTTTGAATGTACTATGATCTTTCGATATTACAACCAAGCGTTAATATTAAGGAAGCGACCAGAAATGGTTTCTGCTATCTATTAATTTATTCTTTGTTTTCAGTTATATAGGCAATTTACTTTTGTTACATTGAAATGCGAAATAAAAAATTCAAATAGTGTAAACGTATCAATACTTCATTATTATCTTGTATCTATATTTCGACTTTCACATAGTCGCCATTTAAAAAATTACAGTAATGGAGATAAAATAATGACTAGATTTTAACTATATATGTAAGTTGTGTCACTGATAACAACTATACATATGAATGATTTTTATGAAAAATACCGTGTTATACATGTCACTGTACTGTTCAACTGTTAATGAGGCGGCGCCACCTTGAAATTAACCGGAAGATAGGTACATTTTTTTAGTGGCTCCCGGTTTAAATCGTCTTTTTGAATGTTTTTGAGATACTCACATGCCAATAAATATGTTTTTATCAAATCTTGCAGTCTGTTATTTCGTTCAGTTTCTCTAAGTTCCAGCCTAGTACAAAATGGCGGCCACTTGAAAAAAGCCGGAAGTAGGGCCTATTTTTTGCAATGGCTCCCCCCCCCCCCCCCTGATTTTAATTTCATTCTGGTAGTCCTGCTATTAAGATGCCAAGTTTATTTTGTTTATTAAAACGTTCAGCGTATGTGTGTATTAATTCTCATAGTTTCAGCATATTTAAGTAGCTGCCATCTTAGAATTACCGGAAATAGGTACTATTTAATGAGTTTCTGCTTTTTAATATTAGTTTTTTTTTATAATTTATTTTTTATTTCATTTTCATGTGCAATAAACCACATAATAAATAGATTCTCGCATGCTTATTTACATCCAAGATGCCTATCACGCTCATTCTCAAAAACAATCTTACCAATCATAATCATCATCATCACATCATCAATCGTCACCATCATCACAACCAACATTGTTTCCTTCTGAGTTTCATCATCATCATCATCATCATCACAACCATAATCTAACACATCATCATCATAACAACATCCTTCATCAGCAATATCATCATCACCACCATCATCTTTTCACATCAACATAATTAATAATCATCAACACTTTATCTTATCAACAGCATTCATATCACATCGTCCTTTATTATCTCATCATACTGTTCAATTATCATACTTTTCATCTTATATTAACCATTGCAAGAACAATCACACTATTCGTCCACCCATAAAAAATGACGCAAACATAATCATATATTCTCTTCCTCTCATACTATCTCACCCGATAATAGTTTAAAGTTGGGCCATATAGTTATATAAATATTGATAGAGGTATAATGCACTTTTGCCAGGAGGTAAGATGATTAGAAAAGGAGGAAGGTTGGATACATGTCAAAAACAATCACATGCCAATGAAACAGGCCTAAAGAGAAATATAAGTTTTTTCCACTTTTTTATCAAATCCTTTTTTGAAGTCTGTTAATGTAATTCGCTTCTCATCCTATAAATATTAGATTTAATAATAATAATTTCTCTAAGTCAGAGATCAACCAAATAGAATTGCCTAGCCTGTAAGAAGTTTTCAAAATGGCGGTTACCTCAATACATCATAAAATATATATTGACATAACAAAGAGGGGAGGGTAACCGACCAATTTTGAATAAAAAGAATTTGTTGTAAAATATGAAGTAGCCTATTTTTTGCAATGGCTCAATTTCAAGTTCCATTTTTCTTTTACTAGAATGGTGTATTTGTTATTTTTATCATAGCTTTTTTGTAAAATAATCTTTTGAGCCTTTCATTTTAGGACACCGAAAAATGATTTTAAAGATTTGATGGTAATAAAGTGACAGACAATCTCTAATATTCACTCAATCCAAACCTGAAATCACCTTCTTAATGGCTGATGTAAAGCCGTGATATTGCAAAAATTTTTGTCACAAACTGGTATGAGAATTCATTAAAAAGATCCTGTGGTAGTCAATATTTATTGCTATGGTATTTCCCTAATCTGATGCCAAGAATCTTATTTTGTGTTATTCTTATAAATAAAACGTTCAATATATGTTTTCAGCGAATATGCTTATCCAATTCAATTTTGTGTTTATTTTCAAGCCTCCATTCATAGATTTTATCGACCCCATTCATAAAGAATTCAAAATTGAGTTTTAGACTTCTTCAGAAAAAAGCATAAGTTGCGATTGACTTAATAAATGGCGGCCTTAAGTTAATTATTTTTTTATCAAAGTTAGAATTACCGAACTCAATTCCTAATAGTGAATTTAGTACTATTTTAATGGTCTATACTTTTTGCGACCTATCCAAACTACCGCTTTTATTCGGTCAATTATTATTTTTTCGGAACCATCTTTAAGTGATGTAGTCGTCTGGATACTAGTAATACAATTATGTTACCAAAACCAAAATAATTTAAAACTTTTTCAATAAAATCAGATACTGAAATCAAAAGCTGTTTCAAAGTCAATCATTAATAACATCCCAGGAATACGTGTTCATTCTGCAATAATGCATTATATCATCAAATCAGCCTAGTATTTACCCAATGTATTCTACCCGAAGTAAATCCAGGTTTGAGGTACATTTTGCAAATGGCTACCCGCCTTTTAATAGGCTTTTAATCATTTTTTACGGCTACCCGCCCTATGCCAACTTTCTAATGAAGTATAACAATGGAAACAACAAAGAGTAAATTTATTTATATCAATATGTCGTTGTCCGTTTCAAAATTTTTAGGTATGAAATACATTGTATATTCCTGTTTGTCAAGTGTATATATGGTTCCAAAATTGTTGTTATCTAATATCTATTGATTGTGTAGATTTTTAAAAAAATATGTAAATTCATTAGAGAGTCATAATACAATGTAACTGCATTTGATTACCCTTTCAAATTGGGTTTTGGTGTATAGTAACACCACTGTGGTGTAAGGTTACACTTTCAAGTTAGGATCTGGTGTAAAGTAGGTAACACTTCAAACGGAGATCTGGTGTAAAGTAACACCACTATTGTGTAAGGTAACACTTCAAACGGGGATCTGGTGTAAAGTAACACCGCTGTGGTGTAAGGTTACCCTTTCAAGTGAAAAGTTTGGTTTAAAGTAACACCATCGGGGTGTAACGTTACACTTTCAAGTGAGAAATTTGGTGTAAAGTTACACCATTTTGGTGTAACGTTGCACACTTACACCAACTTTGGATTGAATTTACACCAAATTTTGGGTAAACAATACACTTTTCATTGTTTGGATTAACTTTAACACCAGGAACGCGCGTTATCGTTTTTTTACACCGATATTGGTGTTAAGTTACACGTTTTACACGTTTGAAACATCATAAAATGGATTAAGTTAACACTAAAAGTTTACAGTGCAGGGACCTGAGGGACGGGGCCAAAATGGGTCAAAATGGCTAAAATTTCAAAAATCTTCTTCTGAATTAACAGGTTTGATGGAACCAAATAATCTCCATAGATTAAAAAGTGAAATTTATAAAATCACTGACACTGACTGACTTCTAATTTGGTTTTGTTGTTTAACGTTGGCAAAGCAAATTGGAATTTTAATCATAAGGTTTGGTAACATAATACACTAACTATCAAAATGAAAAACAAAAAATAAAAATTCTAATACGAAAGATAAACTTTAAAGTTTATTTTAATTCGTAAATATTTTTATAGATTTGAACTAACTTTGCAATGCTGTTTCTGTAGCAGCACTCAGGTGACCGTCAAGGTCTCTTGGGCCTCAGTGTTTAAATTCACGGTGTCTACATTTGATCATAAAGTCTGACGGAATACCGATAAAAGGCCTACTGCGATAATAATGATGCGATTGGGATAATCAAATGTAACTAAATATGGATACAGACTGAAGGAAAACTACTAATTTTTAAAATTTGTTGACTTGGAGAAGGATATTAATTGGTGTCACCATAGATGATAAACTTACCTTTGACAAGCATATATGTGAAAAGGTCAACAAAGAAAATTCAATCATGGGAGTATTGCGGAGGACAATGGAATATATAGACCAGCACAGTTTTAAACTTTTATACACGGCATTAGTTAGGCCTCATAATTGAATATGCTGTTCATGCTTGGTGTCCCGTATTTTGAAAAGCATGTAACAACAATAGAAAATCGTTCAACGCCGATCGAGCAACAAAGATAGTGCCAGGTCTCTCAGTTTTGTCATATACAGAACGTTTGCGTAAACTCCAACTTCCAACGTTAGTATACAAGTGGGGATATGATTGAAATGTACAAAATACTTACTGGAAAATACGACAAGGAAGTCGTAGGTTTGCTTTCAATCAACCAATGTCATTATGATCAAGTACCCGTGGACATGATTTGAAAGTGTACAAAGAACATTCAAGGCTGTACTTGAGAAAACACTCGTTCACCCAGAGAGTAGTGAATACTTGGAATAGTCTCCTATCAAATGTTGTTCACTCCAGGACAATTAAACAATTTCTTCAATACAACCATGTTTTCCAACACCCTTTTTTATCGCTGTATATGGGTAACATTTGCATTGGAGGACCAACCAACCAAGAGAAGTTATGAACAAAACATTATTGCGCGCGTAATATGTTCACTTCTGCGGTCGACGTCATTGATAATGACGTTATAACATTGTGACGTCATCACGTCTTGTTCAGATCCAGGCGTCAGTTCAAAAGCAGTCGCACGTCACTGCAGTGTCAGCCCTCAAGTGAACTACGTATAAGTGGTAAGTATTCAATATACCTATAAAACGCTAGATTTTGATGAAAAATAATTGATCATGTGGTTTTAATACCATAAGTCTGAATCGCAAGTAAATACAAACTGACGATTTTTCATGTACTAATTTAAGTGTAACTGTTCGTACGTACTGTTCGTAATGTTGTCGGTCGTGCGTAAGAAGACCGCTATAGACGAGCTCGATATTTCTAATTACTTCATTGGTGCGCGCATTTTTCTTGTAGACGGCGTTTATAATACACCTTCTCTTCCTTTCTCTCTCTCTCTCTCTCTCTTTTATTTTGTTCCATCTTGTTTTTCCTATTTTTAGTGACGTTCTTGTAGCTAGAATCTAGTTTTAAAAAAATCACTGTCCTTTTCTCTACTTCTACCGGTTATCGACCTACTTCAACATGGTGAAGATTATGTCGAGTGGTTTTGGTGCGTGAACTGATGTGGGAACTGGAAATTAATATTTGTGTTTTGAGATTGCGGATTTGAATGAGGGTACAGTTTCATAAGATATAATTTGTGTTCTGTAGGGAGGTGGTTTCATTCTTTTATTGATCTTGGGAAAAAGATTCTTTTCTGGAAGTTGTTCTGCATGATATTAATTGGAATGATAAGTGGTGGTTGTGTCTTGTGGGTCTTTTGATTGGAATGATGTGCTTTTTGTAATAGCAACCTTCTAGTGGGTGATCTTAAACATCATGGTCATTCTCGCGTCTTCACGGCGATCTTCGAGACTGCGCCAGTTTTAGTACTTCCAACATATCTCCGACACTAGATATGTTATGGAAGCTGTTGGAGACAAAACGGGCAGCTTGGCGCTGTACCATTTCCACCTTATCTAGTCTATATCTTTCTTTAAATAGGGGTCCCTACTGCTCTAGCATATTCAACCTGAGAGCGGACCAGGGACTTATGGGCCATTTCGTTGATGGAACACGATGATACTTTGAGGTTCCGCCTCAGGAAGCCAAGGGTGGAAATAGCTTTTTCACTGATGTTTGTTATATGGGTGTCCCACTTTATATCTGAATTAATGGTGACAAACCAAGTATTTCGCCTCAGTCACATGCTCTAGTTCTTGACCGTGAATGCATATGTGTTGATGGTGGGTTTGGTGATTTTAGTGACAGTGAGGACGAGGCATTTCCCAGGATGGAAAGCTATTTTCCATTTTCCCCCCATTGGACCAACTTGTCTAAGGTTTCTTTGGCAGGTATATGGGGCATCCTCTGTGGATGCAACTGCTAAATACATAATGGTATCATCTGCAAAGAGCCTAAAGGAAGAAG